>NC_056749.1:419251830-419426830 GCF_019279795.1 Protopterus annectens
TTGCTTCAGGATGCCCAAGTTCACCAGGTTAATAGGAGAATGCACAGGGAACTGACCTTTAGACATGCCTGGAGGGGTGGGCATTAATAATAAGTACTGGAGCTTTTTCCTTGTAGAATGTTTAGTGCTGATAGCAGTTTTGTGTGCTACAATAATTGCTACAAGAAGTCTGATAAAGTGCTAGACTAATAAGCTAGTAAAAGTGCAGGACAGGAGAGAACTAGTAGATCTAAGGGAAAAATTGAAGAGCAGATTTTAGTACTGCTCAGAAGCTTAAAAACAGTCCTAATACAGCAAATCTGTATCTGGACTAGACTAGTTACAAGGAAGGTGGGAAACAAGTGCAAATGCGGGCTTTTAAACAAGAAAATTGAAAGAGATGGAAAAACTGCCCAAACAGCCAATATACTACAATTTCTGGTCCAGAAACCACTCCTCTTGTAGTAGATAGGCTACCTAGTGCTTACCACTCCCACTGATAAGCTAGGAGGCTTCCCTCCAACACAGAAAGACTTGGGGTGGGGGGGTTCAGAAGCTTACAAACAGTCCTAGATACAGCAAATCTGTATCTGGACTAGACTAATTATGGGAAAAGCAGGAAACAAGCTTAGAATTTTTTTTTTTAGTAAAGTAAAAAGGGAGAAAGGAGGAGCAGAAGATATTTTAAAGTTAAGAAACTAAGTGGGTTGGCCTTCTCAAATGTTCTCTCTGTATTAGGTAAAATGAGCTAATGACACTAGACTGGGTGGAGTGTCCCAAATCAAATTTACAGTAGGGGCAGACAACTACAAAGCCACCAAGTATAAGAAAAGTTATATGATACACTCATTGGCAGGAAATCAGAACAAACACAAACAGATGTTTAACAAATGGAAAACATTTTCAGTTAATACCTCACACACAGTGAAACTAGCTAGAAAATATTTACAAACAGTGTGACAGTAAAAACCTTATCAGGCCCTGTGAGGCAGACAATTTTAATACATCCGTGCAGATTACTTTACAGCTGTAAAATACAGTAAAAAGTATGCAGCAGACAATAAAAGTGGTATAAATAACTAGTAAAAATAAGCAAAAAACAGTATACTTATATATCACAGATCAGAGTTTTGCTCAGTGTCCTTCCTCCAATTAGCTCTGTGTGAAATGGCAGAAACACTCACAAGGTAACTTCATAAGTAACAAAGTTGAAACCTGAAACAACTTAAAAAAAAAGCTCGAAAGAACCAATGAGGTGCTTACTCCAAGTTGTAGTCCAGGTAACCCCAATCAGCCAATGACCATAAACACTACATTCTCACTGAAAATGCAAAATGGCTTTTGCTAAACTGAGATGGCCTGGAACATGTGCTCAGACACACAGCCTCTGCAAACAATCAGTTATATGGTACACTTCTTGGAAGGAAATCAGAACAAACAAACAGATGTTTAACAAATGGAGAAAATTTCCAGTTAATACCTCACACACAGTGAAACTAGCTAGAAAAGATTTACAAACAGTGTGACAGTAAAAACCTTATTTATCAGGCCCTGTGAGGCAAACAATTGTAATACAACCATGCAGATTGTTTGATGGTGTTTGTGACGGGTCAAGAGTACATATATGTGTACGATTGTTTCTGGGTTATGGTTAGAGAAAGGGCTAAGGCAGGGAATGTATCTAGTGTTTGTTTGTTCTGATGTGTCTGAGTGTCTTGTGTAGCAATAGTGCTACAGAAACTATTTTTCTAAGGAAAGATATAGGATTGGGATTAGGGGCAGGGTTAGGGTTAGCACACATTAGTAGGGCAGTAGTGCAGGGGCCACATAATCAATAGCAAATGCATATACATATATATATATATTTATATATATATATATTTTATATATATATATATATATATATATATATATATATATATATATAAAATATATATATATATATATATATTTATATATATATATATATATATATATATATATATATATAAATATATATATATATATATATATATATATATATATATATATATATATATATATATATATATATATATATATATATATTGTATACTCAAGGAGGCATTAGCAGATATGCAAAAAAAAATCGGTTCTTTATTTCATAAATCCAAAAGGAAAATGAAAACAGCAGCTCTCTTGGCTCGGAATGTGAGCAGCAAGAGTTTCTTCCACTTTTCCTCCAACAATTATAGTCAGTATATTTAGGTCTTCCAGCAATGAGCTGGATTTCAAAGAAAAGTCCAAGGCAGCAGGCCTCTTACTAGGCCCAGATTCCATCTCTGAGCATCAGGTATCTCCATGAAGTACAGCAGTAGACATTGAATGGTATGTTGCACTCCACAGCCCCAGGATCTTAAGGAAAGCTCTTGCTTATCTCTGGCCTGATTTTCTGCTTGAGGCACTAACTTCTTGAATTTATTTTCTTGAGTAACCCTCTTTATACAGCAGTCACTAGAAAGCTAGTGAACAGTACAAGCAGGTTTCTGACTAATAGTGTGGGTGCTTCCTATTCCTATGGCACACTTAAAAGCATATACATATGCTGACAAACCAAAATGTTATAGTTGAAACTCCTTCTAGCAAAATGCCATGGGTTTTAGACTCAGTTTGATAGGTTGTAGGACTTGGACAACTGGTCAACATTTCAAATGGCTAGGCCAGGCATGTAGATCACTATAAACTGGAAAGAATGTAAAAATAGGGTCCAGAGACTTAATATTGCCATCTCTCTGCTTACTTAGTCACTGTATGAAGGCATGATTAGTTAACAAAGTAGAATGCACAAAAAATAGTACTTGAAAGCACAGAAGGTCACATTATTGCCAGCCACTCTCTTTCAGTGGCTGAATATATACTTTTGGTATTGCTGTACTTCCTGATGATATAGCAGAGCAGCTGCTCCTCAACTTGAATGCCTTGGGATAGCACTGTTTTTAAACCTCTCTCTGGTGATTCAGTATATAGGGAGAAGTCTTTAGTATAACCAGGAGTCACTAATGCAGGTCTAGAACACATGACCCTATTTCATTCATTAAATGCTTTGTCTAGCTCAGGAGACCATTGTACCTTGCAGGAGTTTCCTTTTTGTGAGATCTGTCAAAAAATGCAATAATAACAAAATTAGCTAGAATTTTTCTGTAGTATCTAGTTAGTCCAAGAAAAGTCTTCCCTGCTTTCAGTAGAGGTTAAAGGTCTCTGTTTTGTCCTAGCTGTGCCCTTACCTCCCTTCCACTAGTAAGGTATGTTGAGTATTTGGCTTCCTCCATACCCAGTTTAGTTGTTTTTAACATTTACAGTCAAACATACATGTTTTATGGACTCTAACACAACCTGCACTTTTGGAAAATGAGACTCCCAGTTCTCTGAATGAATGACCATGTCATCCAGGTATCCAATAGTACACTGACAGTGAGGTCTCAGTATTTTATCAATCAACCTCTGATAGGTAACTGGAACTCCGTGTAAACAATGCTAACAGCATCAGGGGTTACGAAGGCTGTTTTTTTCTTTTGAAGAGGGAGTAAATGCCATCTGCCAGTATCCTTTTATCAGTTCTAATAATGGGAAGTCTATGGCCTTTCCTACTTCTCAATCAACTCATCCATTCTTGACAGGAGATTGTTATCAAACTGTGATATACTATTCAAATTCCTAAAGTAATTACAGAATCTAATACTTCCATCAGGTTTAGGAACTATAACTGCTGGGCTACTCCATTCACTTTGTGACTCTCTTAGCTCTCTTGACTTGAGCATGTGCTCATGTGAAACCATGTCTCTGTATCAACTCATACGAATGTGTTCAAGTTGCAGGACAGCCTCAAGGTCAGGCATTTTTTATTAAGACTTTTGGCATTGAGTAGAGCCATATTAATGTGAGCCAAATTAGAATTTACTACTTGGAATGTCCAGCAGAAAGGCTGTGCCTAAAAAAACACTACAGGACAACAAGGATTTAACCAGAATGCAACATCTAAGCAAGAGAGGTGCAGACTTTTCCTGGCAAAGCAGGAAACATTATCAGCTATCTCTTCCCAAGACCCTCTGGAATGGCACCAGCTACACAGCCAATTATTAAAGCTAATTATCTTGTCTGTGAATCATTATGGGTGATAACAAAATACTACTTAATACCAGTGCCTTTTCCAACCTCAGCACATGTATAGCAAGCTCATTCATATGCTTCTGCATGTTTCTGGGTAGAGTGTTTAAGGTCATTCACCCACATGCGAATCGTTATCAGGTCATAAACATATTTGTCATGATGGAGGGTTCTAAGAACAATTGTTAAATCCTGAATCCTGACTCCGTAAAGACAGCTGCCAATCTATACTTATCCAGCTGGGTAAGGGTGGTGTATGTATGCCTGACAATAAAGTCACCACTTACTAAAACAGTACTGTTAGTAGATTTAGTCTCAGTGGAACTTAAGGGCTTAGAGTATGCACCTTTATGACTTTTAGAGATATGTGTACTGACTCTGGGTGTGCAGGGTGAAAGGAGGTGTTGATGTGTGAACGAATGATTGAAAGGCTCTCGTAACAATCTTGGCATAAATTGATTTAGTGGGTTGGTGTGTGTGTGTGTGTGTGTGTGTGTGTGTGTGTGTGTGTGTGTGTGTGTGTGTGTGTGTGTGTGTGTGTGTGTGTGTGTGTGTATGTGTGTGTGTGTGCGTGTGTGGTCTGTGACTGTTCTGTGCTTCCTAAATGCTTTCCGATGTGAGAAAGTGGCCTCCAAATTCAGTAAATACTTACATCTCTCACATATTTAGTACTTTGAGAAATAACAATAAAGTGTTTTCAGTAAGGATGAGGCAATTGCTACATTGTTTCAGAATACCTAGTACTATCAGACTGGCTAAAGAAGGGACAATAGCTGATTGAGATTCCATAATGAACAGTGCAGATGAAGAGATATTGGATAACTGGAAAGCTTTATAACTTTCCTTGGTATAGGGCAGAGGGGGATAATAGATTGGACTAGAAAAGGGTGATAATATGGGATATAGTTAAAGGATATAAGAAAATGAGATGCATCTACTGTAGCATTCACAACTCCAAAAAATGTAAAAGTGACAGAAATATGTAAGAGCAAAAAAATAACATTCACAGGTTCACAAAAATGTACAAGTAACAGAAATATGTAGGATCAAAAAGATAATTAGTAACAAGTTTCAAATTTACGTAGATTTGGCAGGTTTGCTGAGTGGACTAATTTGGTCTCTATGTAAATAATAGCACAATTAGCAACATAAAGTCTAACCCAAATGAATTTGGGTACAGTAACAGTAGAGCTGTAACAACAATTAAATAATAAATTACTAATAAATGAATAGTTCAGAGTGTAATAACAGTTAAACAACAACAAAAATAGTTTTGATGTAGCATCAGTGGAACAGTCAGCCTAGTAATAAAAGTCTATAAGATAGATAACCCACTATTGTCCAGTGCATATCAACTTTTGTTAATTGCAATTTGATAAGCCTTTAAAAAAATCAAACAACTGACTGCAGCATGTGCTTTGCAGCATGCATTAGTGTTTGTTTTTGTTTCTTTCTTTCTTTCATTGATGCCTCAGAATTTTTTTTTTGTCTAGCAAAAGGCAGGTGCAATGCCACAGTGATGTGGTACTGCCAAAGCTGTGGTAGTGGGACCACCACTCACATGTCACATCTAAAGTCGGTGATGTTGCTGTATCTTCCTGCATCTGTAACATACATGACATGGTACTAGCCTGTGCTGACAGCACTGTGATACAAGCTTCAACCCTGCAGCACTGTGACTATAATGCCCCTACCAGTCTGTGTGTCTTAACATGCACATAGGGGTTATGTTAGCATAATCATGAGAGATGGCCATTGCACTGAAAGTGTCAAATGAACAATGATGCAGCATTTATTTGCAAAGGCCAGCTTGGTGATAACTATGCAAATTATGGTCAGTTTGTGCATGATAATAAGACAATCCAACAGGTGCAAGACAGATGTATGAGATGACATCATGATGCATCTATTGATGCCACACTTTCTTCAGGTGAGATGATTTTCAAGTCACTTGAAGAGTAGTAATGTCCCACAGTGAAATGGGCAGGCAATAGTATTGTCCATTTTATGTTATGTTCAGGAATCTTTTATATACTTGGCACCCATGACATTAACATCACATTTCAGAAAAACAACAGGCTGCATGTGTGGCGAGCATGTCCAGTGATATGTCACAAATGGCAGTGTAGGAAAGGAGTTATGGAGGCTTCCACTGAGTACCAAGTCACCAGGATTCACCAGCTTTAGCAGAGTGCCTACTTCCATGTCAGTAATGCAGTGTAACTACAAAAGGATATTTAATTATGTGTGTGCTTCACTGAGAATATACTAGAGAACAAGAAAGTTGATCAATTAACTTTTTGTGTCTAGGCTATGAAAAAACAAACACATACATAATGCAATCTTAACATGCTTTTAACAGTGCACTACAACAAGTCAGCATGTGGTATGTGCTCTTGGAGTTGTATATGTGAATTTATATTGCAGCATGGTATGCTCAATGGTCCACATGTAATGCCATCCATGCAATGTAGTCTGATATGATTTCTAATGGCACAGTTCATGGTGCAGCTCCTTTACCAGTACTGACAAACACAATGGGACCATGTTTCTGGCAGTGCAACATGCGCCATTTTGTGGATGCAGTACACTTCATTAATTCTGTGCAACGGTATCACACAAAGATCTCACAATAGATGTTACTCCAATAGTCAGTGCATGTCATGCTACAAACAATGTAGTTTCATCAACCAACATCTACAGTGAACCTTAGAGATGTATAGAGAGATGATCCCATATGCTTTCTTATATTGCCGGGCACATTTACAGCCTGCTGTGCACATGATGATACTGAAACCTGGTGTGTGTGTGTGTGTGTGTGTGTGTGTGTGTGTGTGTGTGTGTGTGTGTGTGTGTGTGTGTGTGTGTGTGTGTATTTGTACATAATATGGTTATTCTCATCTACTGTACTATGTTGTATTACTGGTAATATGACCTTGCCTGCTGCACGTCCTTTTGAGTAATGTTGTACACTGTGTTCGCGAATCATCTAGCATCACTTTTATTGTTCTGCATATGTAAACGTCCCATTCATTTTACTCCATAACGTCATATCACCATGCTGATTATTCTGCATTCTTTGTTAACCAGGTAAGCCCAATGGACATAGGTGTGGTTAAGTGATTTACTCATTGTTATACAGTAAGTAAATGGAGGTGGATGGCATCAAACCTGTACTTCTGACCAGTAGCATACATAGGGTGGGGCTAGGGTGGTGCAAAGGGGGCAGCCATCCCATATGCAAGGTATTAGGGGGCACATTCATGAGATTGCTAGGGTAGTACAAGATTTGATTTCCTTACCTCTATTTCTGAATGTCGGTACAGAAATACATTTAAATATCATTTTTTGGACAGGAATGCAGTACTGAGGTGCTTCAGTGCTTCTTGTGTTGGATAAGTTTTAGTAAGCTGCTTGCAACAGTTTTAAAAACTGAAGCAGTCCTTTCTTTCCTTTTTTTTTTCATACTCAACTTGGAGATGATGACAGGCACAGAAATGGGACCTGACTGGCTCCTGAGGCTAGCAGTGCTAGCCATATTAAAATGTTTTGGTTTGTTTGTTTCACAGTCTACAGTTGAAAGGTGCCAGACTGGGAAACAGCACTAGGTATTAGATGAGCTAGCTACAGGAAAAAGCTTGTTGATAACTCAGAGACTTAATCCTTAACCCTCTGCACTGTCAGTCCAGCATCCAGCAAGGTATCTCCATGGTTAGACATGTACCATGATGACCAGCAAATAAGCACTAAACTAATCGTACCAGAGGTGATTGCAATGCACCACCCCAACATGACAGATGCTGTTAGGACATTGTTTGATGTATAAGTGCACTCTTATTTATGAGATCTGTATATCTGTGTGCCATATAGCACCTATCATCCACATCTTCCTTTTGGTGCGGCATGGTATTCCTCTGCCACAAATGAATAAAATAGTACTTCTCTGACAAGCTACCTATGTTGTATGCTTCACATCTTGAATGCACTATACAACCTACAATCCTAACTGAATTGTGCATCGTATGTGTTGCCAGAAATCCAGACAGGCACACACACACACACACACACACACACACACACACACACACACACACAAGACACACACAAACACGCCACAGCACACACACACACACACATGCGCACGCGCGCACACACACACACACACACACACACACACACACACACACACACACACACACACACACACACACACTCACTGTTATCCAATATGCAGGCATGTCTTCTGCACAAGACCTAATAACATATTTATTATGATTCAGATATTCCAAGCCGTCTGATCCATGAGGTACTTGTGTGTTCAATAAATGGCACAGAGGATAGTGGAACCTTCAACTGGTGTGTGAAAGTAATGTATTATGTAGGCATGATGAATGGGTTTGAATAACCAACCATCTTTCTTCATAGTGCTGAGCCTGTGATCACTACAGCCAACTCCCAATACTGAAGGAGTTCTGCCACAAAATCCATCTCCCAAAAGATTTCACTGAGAGTTTTGTCATTGCACAATAGCCTCTGGTCACTACATCTGACCCCGATACTGCAGGAGCTCTGCCACAAAGCCCAACTCCCAAAAGATTTCAATGAGAAATTTCGCTTTGTACAAGAGACTGTGGTCATTACATCTGACCACAATAATGCAAGAGCTCTGCCACAAGGCCTAACTATGAAAAGATTTCACTGAGCATTTTGTCATTGCACAATAGTCTGTGGTCATTATATCTGCCCCAGATACTGCAGGAGTTCAGCCACAAGGCCCAACTCCCAAAAGATTTCACTTAGAATTTTGTCATTGCATAATAGCCTGTAGTCACTACATCTGCACCTAATACTGCAGGAGCTCTGCCACAAGGCCCAACTCCCAAAAAAATGTCACTGAGTATTTCATCATTGCGCAATAGCTTGTGGTCAAAACACCTGATGCTGATACTGTAGGAGCTCTGCCACAAAGCCATCTCCCAAAATATTTAACTGAGAATTTTGTCATTTAACAATAACCTGTGGTCACTACATTTGGCCCCAATATTGCAGAAGCCCTGCCACAAGGACAAACCCCCAAAGATTTCACTGAGAATTTTCTCATTGCACAATGTAAACAAATTTAACATGAAGAACCTTGCTGTGTATTAATTTTAACTAGACAAATATGTGCCTGCCCTGTGCTGGAAAGTGGCTGTAACATTCCACAAAAGCTGTAGTCTTTGCACTATAAGACCACTTACTAAGTTGTCCATGGTCATTTTTCTTGACCAGTAGATTACACTCTATATGCCAGTTACTTAGTCTCTCTCTATCTGCCTGGTATCTGCATTCAGGAAATAAAAGAAAAACCTGTTCAACTTTGTGCCTCTTTACTAATTGCTTTGCACTGGATATAAACTGATTACTGTCTGTTATAATTTGATCTGAGAGTGGGAAGGTCACTGCTGTAGAATATATTTCTAAATATCCCGACATTATTGTCTCCCCTTCCACTCAGTCCCCATCCTCCTTCACAGTGCAGGGATATGTAATATGTTATTATATTTCTTCTAAGACTGTGTTGAGCAATGAAAAGACCTTGGTTGTTGTTGTTGTGTCTTTTGGCTTGTCAGAAAAATATGTATTAATGTGTGTATGCTTAATGCTAATTAGAAGCTAAATGAGTTAACACATTTTTCATTCTATTTTATATGCACTGTTTTATATATATAAATTGAGTTTCATATGAGACTGAAAAGATGCTTTTTGAAACTGCAGTGTGCTTTCTGAAACTTGTAAGATGCCCTCTGATCTAGTAATTGCTAGCACAGCAATATTCATGTTTATGCCTTTTGGAAATGTACTTGAGAAGCAGGTGCTTATCTGCTAGGTCAGGAGAGAATGAATGAACAATGCTATATCCTGTAAATGTAATGATTCTAAACAATCAGCTCTGTTCGAAGTATGAGAACATGTGCAGCTGCAGAAGCTTAGAGATAATGTAGACAAAGGATTATGAGAGAAATGAACTGCTTGCTTTGTGCTTGAATTAACCATAGTACCTTGAATGGTAACATTGCATATATCTAACTGGTGGTAACCAAGGCCACGTTGTTTTCCTTAGGAAGTTTCTCACAAAAATTGATAAATCAGCAGAATTTCATGAGAGCAATTATTAGTAAATAATGATGAAAAAACTTGTGATTTGTTATGTCAGCTTGGTAGGCAATGTCTTATTAGAAAGTGTATAAAAATGAAAGTATTTCCTGTTTCTAGTTAGACAAACTCTGTAGTAGCACATTTTTGTCTCCTTGCTGCAAGATTAAAGTGCCTTAACCTGAACCTACTGATCATTTTTAAAGTATATTTTTCCTTTGACAGTTTGGTCCTTCGGACCGGAAAGTACCTCTCACTCTAGGCCTAGGTCAGAATTGGGCCCGGTGGCATGTACCCATACAGAGAAGCGGCCATATCAGCTCTTCTATTCTGAAAGACCTCCGACTGAATTGTCGTTCGAAAGAGGCCAGCCACTGTTTCTGATCTGGGATTATAGGACGAGTCAACATTCCAGTGCATCAACTCACGGAGGGGCAGGTAAGGAGGAATTTACCTTTTTTTCTGTTTTAGATCAGGGACTAGTTACAGAACTGTTTTGTCAGGGAGATTTGCATGTGCAGATCAGGGACAAAAAAGATTACTGTCTTGTCATAGATCAGGGAAACAGAATAGGTAAACAGTTATTCTAGATAAACTGTGAAAAAGTGTAAAATCATGGTACCATGTGATAAGAAGGGTTACGTAACAATTTTTAGCTCAGCTAAGGCAACATGGGAAATCAGTGCACAAAAAGTTCCCAAGACCTGCCCCTAACTGAAGACGCAAAGTATATGCAGTTACAGCATGCTGATAATGTTAAGTACTATACGAAATGGGTTGATAAATACAAATTTGATGGTAATTTAGATAAAACTTCACTTATTAAACTTGTCGGACAACTTAAAACAGACGCAAAAGGTCAGCTAAGAAAGCAACGTCAATTAGGAGTCCCTCAGGCACACAGGTGGCTTGAGGAAGCAAATCGCAGGGAGCAAAAGATTAAAAATTCAAAAGCAATGTTCTTAGACAAAGAAGATAATAACTTGGTAATAGCAACAGCCTCTCCCCCGCCCTCTCCGCTTCCCTTACCAGAATATGAAGCGAGTGGACAAGCTGATCCACCTCCGCTATACCCAGCTGTTCCTGCAAAATCAAAACCGTTTGTCAGGGATCCTATCAAGACTAGGTCTCGAGCACGTAACTTGAGAGGGGATATTGAATTATATGAAATAAATAGAAATTCACGAGCTATGAGTGAGGAAGAGATATGTTCACTCATAGAGGTTCCTAATCCACAGGCAGGACAGGATCCGACTCTTCTAGTTTATAGACCGTGGACACCGGAAGATATCCGGAAAGCCACAGAGGGAATTCCCCATCCGAAAGTCAAGTTTAGAAAATTCTTAGAAGACTTACAGGGCATGAGGTTAAGTTATCATTTGAATGGAGAAGAAGTAGAAAAAGTAGTTAGACAAATTGTAGCTCCAGATTGGCACATGATCAGTGGCAACTGGAATCCCCGCAATGCAGAGCTTAGACCACTCCCGCATAGTAATGCAGACCTGGACAACAGAGTGAAAGGTCTGACGGACCGAATCTCTGAGAAATGGAAGCCTAGGGCTGATTGGACTTGCATTAATCAGTGCATACAACAAGAAGGTGAAACTGTTGATAGATATTATGCTAGATTATTAGAATGTTTTAATAACCATTGTGGAATGCAGGTACCTGAAGATCAAACACATGATTCCCCATATGAACAACAGCTAAAGAATGCATTCTTAAAAGGCAGTATTACTCCCATTAGCAGCTTTATTACAAAGCACATGGTAGATCATCGTACGAGTAGATTACAGTCATTACTTGAATATGCAAGACATGCCGAAAGGCATTTTAATAGTAAAAAGAAGAAGAAAGCTCAAGTATTTGCAGTAGAAGATGGGTCAGAAGTCTTTGTAGTACAAACCGGGAAGAAGGGTAAGAAAAATGCCCAGGGAAACAAACAATCTGATAAACGATCAGAAGATTTTGAGGAAAGGAAGAAAAGGGGTGAATGCTTTAAATGCGGGAAAAAGGGACATCTAGCAAGGGATTGCAGGCTAAATAAGAAGGTAACCACGGAAGATAAGGAGGGTTAGTAATGACTATATGATAGTCAGGAATCACTGGATAACAGTAGGCAGGAAAAGACAAATGCAAATGTGATAGCAAGGGTAGAGGATGTGACAGAAGGGATAGAGGATGTAGATGAATTCATAGATGGTGAAGAAAATGAAATTTTAGACTTAGCATTATTGAGCTTAGAGCTCTACTTAGCAGACACAAAACCGGAAGTTACGCTTCTGGTAGAAGGGAGGGAAGTAAAATTTCTGTGTGACTCAGGGGCTTCATGGACCCTGATACATCCTTCCAAGCTACCAGAAGATTCGGAATCACCAGATTACATACTAGTGAAAGCAGTTAATGGACAGCTGTATCGGAAGCCACTCTCCCATGACATAGCAATAACTGACCACATTTCAGGAATGACCCAGAAAAGCAAAATTGTTGTTTCTGCAAAATGCCCAGTAAATCTTCTGGGCAGAGACTTGATGCAGATGTTTGGCATAGTCGTAGTTCCAACCATGCAGCGACAAATGGATACTTTTGTAGTGCGACCGGAGGGTGAAACATATTATTGGTACAGCCGGGATTTAGTTACGACTGGTCCAGGGGCAGTAACCGAAGAACTGATGAACATAGCCATCAGTAAATCCCCCTCCCTTGACATTGACAAACAGCATTTGTTGCATTGTACTTTATATTACTGTAACAGACCAGGACCTGATAAGGAATATGAGCAAGAGTTGTTTAAAAAACATGCTAATAGGTTAGTATTACGAAATTTGTACTGGGACACAGAAGGAAACAGTGTAATAAGCTGTTCATTGCCCCAGGAATTTTTAGCACTCTACAAATCTAATCGATTACCACATGTAAGCTTAACTAAAAATAGAAATTTGAAGTGGCAGACTTAGGAGAAAAAAAAACAAGGTGGGAAAAACAGACAGAGTTAGAACTTTCTGAACAGGGAGTACAAAAGCAGAAATTGAATTGGATAACACAGACACACCCAGCTGTGCACTCACAGGCAAGTGAGGATAGCTGAGTATTACTCTTACTGGAGGAAGAGGAAAAAGCCTTACGAGACATACCAGAGACTCTCTGGTCGACAGGGAAATCAGATGTAGGACTTATTGGTACAGCAGGACCAGTTACTATTACGCCAAAATCAGCATTTAGACCTCAGAAAAGACAGTATCCCTTGAGAAAGAATGCAGAGATAGGGATCAAACCTATAATAGCAGCCTTACTTAAGGAAGGAGTCTTAACAGAATCTCCTGATTCACCATGTAATACACCCTTATTTCCTGTCAGGAAAGCAAACGGGGAATGGCGTATGGTCCAAGATTTACAAGCTGTGAATAACGCAGTCATACCCAGGGCACCAACGGTGCCAGATCCACACACCTTATTGAATGATTTGAAACCTCAACAGAAGTATTTTTCTGTGGTAGATATCACCAATGCATTTTTCTCTATACCAATACACCCAGACAGCCAACATTGGTTTGCATTTACATTTCAGGGGAAACGGTATACATATACGAGACTACCACAGGGATATTGTGAAAGTCCAACAATATTCGCACAGGAAATGGCAAGTAGCCTGGCGGGATTTGTCCCACCGAAAGGTAGTCAGATCTTACTTTATGTAGATGACATTCTGCTGGCAGCCCCCACCCAGCAAGAATGCAGAGAGGATACCATAGCATTATTACAATTTTTAGCTACTCAGGGACACAAGGTAAACAAAAACAAACTGCAACTTTGGAGAAAACAGGTTAAATACCTGGAATATGTAATATCCAAACAAAGCAGAATATTAGATGAGGACAGAAAAACAGCAATATTACAAGCACCTAGACCAACTACCAAGAAGGAAATGATGTCCTTCCTGGGAACTACTAACTTTTGTCGGAGTTGGATACCAAATTATGCTCTGGAATCTGCTCCACTGACTAATTTGATATTCAAAAAGCCGATGGCAGCACAGGATTTATTACAGTGGACACCAGAGGCAGAATCGGCTTTCTACAAACTGAAACAACTGATAGCATCTTCCTTAGTTTTAGGATTACCAAATTATCATAAGCGATTTTTCCAGACTGTAGTCTGTAAGCAAGGTTATATGACATCAGTGTTAACACAACAGCATGGGGATAAACAATGCCCCATAGCTTACTATTCATCACAGTTAGACCCAGTGGCGCGATCCTTGCCCCACTGTGTACAAGCAGTAGTCGCAGCTGCAATGGCAGTGCAGGCTTCAGCCTCAGTAGTGTTGTTCCACCCTCTCACACTGAGAGTGCCTCATGCAGTCGCAATTATTTTACTGCAAGAAAAAGTAGCATATCTTTCTCCTGCTAGACATCTTTCCTGTATGACTATACTGTTGAGCCAACCTCATATGACAATTGAACGATGTATAACTTTGAACCCGTCAACCCTGCTCCCAACCCCTGCAGATGGCAAACCAAATTGCTGCCTGCAGGAGATTAAGCAAAATACATTACCTAGAAAAGACCTTACAGATGTTCCCTTGGATGATGCCGAGGTGACATACTATGTGGACGACTCGTGCAGAAGGGGTCCTACAAGACAGAATCTAGTGGGGCATGCAGTGGTTTCTGATACCGAGATTTTAGAAGCGAAGTCTTTACCACACAGCTTATCTGCACAAGCAGCAGAATTTATTGCCTTGATGAGGGCATGTACCTTAGCAAATGGTAAGAAAGTGAATATTTTTACTGACAGTCAGTATGCTTTTTCTACTGTACATGTTTTTACGCAGCAGTGGAAAAATAGAGGAATGATAACATCTACTGGTAAACCAATTAACCATGCGCAATTTATTTTAGACTTGTTAGACTCTATTCAGTTACCTCAGAAAGTAGCTATTTGCAAATGCGTAGCTCATACCAAGCAACAGGATAGAATTTCAAAAGGTAATGTGAAGGCTGATACAGCTGCAAAGCAGGCAGCTTCAGTTTCAGAAGTTTTTCTTTTGAGCGAGGAATTACAACCTTCTGAGATTTTAGATTTAGAAATGTTAAAAACAATGCAGACACTTACTACAAATGTAGAAAAACAAAAGTGGATAAAGCGAGGAGCAATCCTTGAGAAGGGACTGTACATCTCCAAAGAAAAGAAACCAATCTTACCATCTAACTTGTTTAGATATGCAGCTTTGTTGAGCCATGGGCAGAGCCATGTCTCAACAGGGAGGATGGTACAGTTAGTGACTCGAGTGTTTACGACGTATGGATTACTAATTACACAAAAAATTTTTGTGCAGCATGCCATGTTTGCAACAAGCATCATGCACAAGGGGCATTGAAACCTAAACAAGGGAGTTTCCCTACACCACCGTATCCATTTCATACTATTTGTATGGATTTTATAGAACTGAACAAATGCGAAAATAAGAAGTACTGCCTTGTCATTATAGATATGTTTTCCAAATGGGTGGAAGCTTTTCCAACTAAAAATCCAGATGCAGCTACTGTTGCAAAGGTCCTTGTTAAAGAAATTATTCCTAGATTTGGCATACCGGAAAAGATTTATAGTGACAATGGTACACACTTTGTGAATCAAACAATACAACAACTTAGTCGCTATTTTGGGATATCGTTAAAAAACCATTGTGCGTACCACCCCCAATCTGCAGGATTAGTAGAGAGGCATAATGGGGTGTTGAAGTGTAAACTTAGAAAATTGATTAGTGAGACACAAAAGATCTGGGTGCACTGTTTACTTCTGGCACTGTTGAGCATGAGAACTGTTCCAAATGCAAAAGGATTAACTCCTTTTGAAGTTTTGTTTGGGAGGGCATATTATACACCTCAATGGAAACTTCTCATGTCTGCAGAGCAGGAGGCTGACAGTTCACTTGCAGGGTATATGAAGCGATTTTTGAATAACAAACTTTTGCAGTTAAATTCTGTTTCAGATAAAGAGCAAACGAAATCGGAAGCAGCCGTAGCCCCAGGCACCTGGGTCTGGGTGAAGATAGTGAAGAGAAAGAATTGGAGTTCTCCGAAATGGGAAGGGCCATACCAGGTACTTCTGTCGACACCCACTGCAGTCAAGATCATGGAGCGAACATCCTGGATTCATTTGACACACTGTAAACTGGTTAAGAACTTTGAACTGGACAAAAACCTTGTTACTGTTGTACAACGAGAACAAAATGACTAGGTATAGAGCAAATAGAGACACTGAACAACCTCAGAAAACTTGCATGATTATTCTGGTAGCTATACTGATAACATTGTTCTTTTGGTTGTGGCCTTTCCTTTTTCCTGCCACAAAAGTTGAACTGATTAAACGCAATGAACCAAACATAGACTGGCACCCGAACTTTAACACTTATCAGGCAATTACACGTGTGTATGCTGAGACTTTTAATGTTTCAAACTGCTGGATCTGTACAGCCATACCAGCAGCATACGGGGGGGTTATTAATGACTGCTATCCCCCCTAGGGGTCAATGAGACCTGGGAAAATCTGTTTTTTGACACAGTATCTATTAAAGCATATGACAAGGTAACACTGTATTTGCCTGTGACACAAAAGGGAATTGTATGTTTCTACAAGAATGACACAATCTAAGTGGGTTGGAGTAAGTGTAATGTGACTGTACAGTATAAATGTTATACTAAAGCAAACAATTTGGGTGGATCTTGTAGTTCAGATTATGACTCATTTCTTAAATACATGCATAAGACTCTTGATCAAGTGCAACGTAATCCTGTACTTTTTAAACAGTCATCTGTAATAGATAGGAAAATGTTTCATGCAGGGCAGTCATTTTGTAACAAAGCAACTACTAAGGTAGAGGATTGTTATTTTTTGTGTGGTAAAAAGGCATATAAATGGTTACCTGAGATTTGGTCCAGCAGTTGTTTTTTGGGGTACCTGGTCCCGGCCATACAACACACTGCAGTCTTGCCTCAGGGAAACATTCGAAATACCCGAGATGTAGCCAAGAAAGCTGTTAAAAAGCCTGAAAATCCAGTGGGACAGATCGAGGCAGGCTGGAAAGACCATCATACTGTGGGGACCAAATTGACGCACATGGACTTGAGTGATGCTGTTATATCATGGGCAGGCATATTACCCGCATATGGCACAGTTAAATTGATTTGGGAGTTGCGAAAACTGTCTAAACTTCTCGAAGTGATGAGTAATGCAACTTTCTCTGCTCTTGAACTGATAACTGATGAACTGAACGCTATGAGAACTGTAGTGCTCCAGAACCGAATGGCTCTTGACTTCACCCTAGCGGCGAGGGGTGGTACGTGCACTTTAATCAAAGAAGAATGCTGTGCGTATATACCAGATCATCAGCACGAAATTAATGACCACCTTGAGGTGATACAGCAGGTGTTAGCCATGACCAAGCCAGGACCAAACTCTCTGATGGACTTTTTCAAGAATTTGTTTGGGGTGGGGTTCCATCCTAATGAACATTTTGATTGCCATTTGTGTGGGATTACTCCTGATAGGTGCTTGTGTTTGTTGTGGAATCCCCTGCATGAAAAAATTAATCAAAGAATTTATAGATATATCAGTTTCTGAAACTATGTATCAGGGTACTGAATTTGAAGAGCTGCTAGAATGTGAAACACTTTCATAAAGTTTTAAACTGAATGACTTTCCTAACTGCAAATCCTGAATGGAAGAGGTTAGGAAAAGAAGCAAACTGTTTATTCTTTTTGAAAATAGAATTAAAAAGTATTAACAGGGGGGAAATGTCAGAAAAATATGTATTAATGTGTGTATGCTTAATGCTAATTAGAAGCTAAATGAGTTAACACGTTTTTCATTCTATTTTATATGCACTGTTTTATATATATAAATTGAGTTTCATATGAGACTGAAAAGATGCTTTTTGAAACTGCAGTGTGCTTTCTGAAACTTGCAAGATGCCCTCTGACCTAGTAATTGCTAGCACAGCAATATTCATGTTTATGCCTTTTGGAAATGTACTTGAGAAGCAGGTGCTTATCTGCTAGGTCAGGAGGGAATGAATGAACAATGCTATATCCTGTAAATGTAATGATTCTAAACAATCAGCTCTGTTCAAAGTATGAGCATATGTGCAGCTGCAGAAGCTTAGAGATAATGTAGACAAAAGATTATTAGAGAAATGAACTGCTTGCTTTGTGCTTGAATTAACCATAGTACCTTGAATGGTAACATTGCATGTATCTAACCGGTGGTAACCAAGGCCACGTTGTTTACCTTAGGAAGTTTCTCACAAAAATTGATAAATCAGCAGAATTTCATGAGAGCAATTATTAGTAAATAATGATGAAAAAACTTGTGATTTGTTACGTCAGCTTGGTAGGCAATGTCTTATTAGAAAGTGTATAAAAATGAAAGTATTTCCTGTTTCTAGTTAGACAAACTCTGTATTAGCAAGTTTTTGTCTCCTTGCTGCAAGATTAAAGTGCCTTAACCTGAACCTACCGTGTTTTGATAATTTTTAAAGTATATTTTTCCTTTGACAGGCTTT
Source organism: Protopterus annectens (assembly GCF_019279795.1). NCBI lineage: Eukaryota > Metazoa > Chordata > Ceratodontiformes > Protopteridae > Protopterus > Protopterus annectens. The sequence goes on from NC_056749.1 coordinate 419,270,630, forward strand.
TCCCGGTTAGGGGTCGCCACAGCAGAACTCCGGTCCGCTAATGATTGGCAGTTGATTTTTACATGCCGAGTTGCCAGCCCTGATGCACAACCTTCAATGAAGGTACACCCATTCATGCTTGTCTCCACGCAGAAGATGCTCTAGCTGAGAGTCGAACCAGTCAGTGTCTTACTGTGAGGCGACAACGCTACCGGAGCACCACCACCACGGATCAATGAAAGACCTTGGTAGCGTGAAAGACCTTGGTAGCGTTTTGTATTTGTATCACTTTCATTCAAATCAGATAAGCTTTATGTATGTTGAACCTGTACCCTTTAACAAATATGTATGCAATGTCAGTTCCTGGTGTTTTGGTATATACAGCACTCTTTTGATGTACTGGTTAATCCCATGAATGTTTTCTAAATTATGTTTTTATATTGTGCTTATCAGTGTAGTGGTATGATAATTTGCTCTTTACAGCTCTCTCTGTATATATTGTTTTACTTTGGTTCTCTACCAGTATACCTCTTGCTAAACCTACTTTGGGCTTACATTTATAAACTTTCTTAACATCTCTCTAGTCTTATAATCCCCCCATATTCTCTTGGTCCGACTCACCACTTCCTCTATCTCTTTTTATAATAAGTATTAAGTTTACTGCCTCAGTGCAATATTACAGTTTAGTAGTCTTTTCTCTTTTCTTTCCTTTCAGAGCCTGTGGTCACTGCATCCAACCCCAGTACTACGAGAGCTCTGCCTTAAGGCCCCAAACCCAAAAGAGTTCACTGAGAATTTTGTCATTGCACAATATAAGTAAATTTAACATAGAGAACTTGTTATTACAGACTTTAACTAGTCAAATATGTGCCTACCCTGTGCTAGAAAGTGGTTATGACATTCCCACAAAGCTGTAGTCTTTACACTCAAATAACTACTTACTAAGCCACTGTCCTTTATTCTGACCACTAAATTACACTGTATATGTCAGTTACTTAGTACCCCTAGTTGCTATGTTTGTGCATTCAGGAAATAAAAGAAACCCTGTTTTACTTTGTGCTTCTTTATTAATTGCTTTGCGTTGGCTATAAACTGATTATTCCCTGTTATAATTTAACCTGAGGGTGGGAAGACTGCTATGTGCGGCTTCATTTCACTCCCCTACCCGACATCCAATTCCCACCCAACCCCTCTCACTCTACCTTTATACTTCCAACATACACATTTCACTTGTGACAATTATTCCCTAACCCCCCTCAAACAGCCGTACTACTATCATACAAACACTCATGTTTCTTTTTTCCTAATTCCCAACTTCCACTTAGTCTTTTAGAACCATTCCCAACTAGCTTTCTCCCTCCCATATTGCTTTGCACTATGTCCATTCATACTCACACCCCTTCCTGACATTATCTATGTCTTCAACAGTGTATCTTCTTCATTACCCAAATAAATCCTCACTTCTTCCTATTCTAACTTCATCCTCATACTCTAGCCTTTCAAGCCCCTCTATCCTTGGTGTCCAATAGACGATACCAGGACAAACTAACTCTTATCCTTCATAGAAAGTACTTCTTTCCTAACTACCATCTACCAGCTTTCAGATTCCAGACCTACTAAATATCCTACTGCCCTGCAACACGTTGTTTCCCTTTTGATTCCTAATATCCCCAGTACCCGTCATCAATAAAATATAGGGCCCTTTACTTAAACATGCTACTTCTCAGCTTATCCTCTATTTTTCTCCTCCTTCTGGACCATCTCTCATCCTACCATGACTAAGTAATAGTTCTCAACATCTCTCCAATTCTATCCCAACCACCTATCCATACATCCTCCCTCTATTCTCCACACATCATACCAAACCTATTTAATGACACCCCTCACCTTTACTCCAAATATATACTGATTAACTCCATTTCAATGCAAACCAAACACAATTAAGTGGAAAATACTCTCCAAAAGCAAGTATCAATAATTCCCTAATATACTAAAATCCTTCCAGGAGGAGACATTCACCCTAATCTTGGCCCTACCTATCACAATAAACATAAACACAGTTCTCTTCCACCCAATAATGTAACCCTACAATGCTCAACTCCCAACCCCGGAAGTCTTACTTTTGCTCTCATAAATGTTAGAAGCATAAGAAATAAAATTGCTGATCTACATGTCTGGATTACCCAACATAATCCTGATAGTCTCTCTGTAACTGAAACGTGGTATAAACCCAGTATAAGCAAGTTTGAAATTATGACTCCCAGCTATAGTATCATCCATAATGACTATATAAAGAGGAAATGTGGTGGTATTGCTTTCATATCTTCCAACAAATACCTCATCTCCCCTTACAACAAACCAATACCAAAATTCAATTCAGCAGAGCATCTTATTACTTTCCTGAAAACAAACAATTATAAACAAAAAAATATTATTGTCTTTTACATCCCTCCTGGTGACAATACAGCTGCACTGGAAGATATCCTACATTAAATATCCATGACAATTTCACAGGAAAAATTACTACTAGATGATGTGAATGTCAGTTGGTTAGACATAATCCCTAACTCCCCAAAATCTAGTGTGAATTTATATGGTTTTATGCAACTAATTAATAGCCATACACATTATAATAAGTATTCACTATTAGACTGGATCCCAGTACCAGACCATAACAAATACACCACCACAGGTGCAATGTCAGACTTTCTTAGGGATCATCTCCCAATCTATATGACCAGAAATCTCACACAACACCACAGGTGCAATGTCAGATTTTCTCAGTGACCCTCTCCCAATCTATATGACCAGACATCTCACACACCACCACAGGTGCAATGTCAGACTTTCTCAGCGATCATCTCCCAATCTATATGACCAGACATCTCACACACCACCACAAGTGCAATGTCAGACTCTCTCAGTGATCATCTCCCAATCTATATGACCAGACATCTCACACACCATCACAGGTGCAATGTCAGACTCTCTCAGTGATCATCTCCCAATCTATATGACCAGACATCTCACACACCACCACAGGTGCAATGTCAGACTCTCTCAGTGATCATCTCCCAATCTATATGACCAAACATCTCACACACCACCACAAGTGCAATGTCAGACTCTCTCAGTGATCATCTCCCAATCTATATGACCAAACATCTCACACACCACCACAAGTGCAATGTCAGACTCTCTCAGTGATCCTCTCCCAATCTATATGACCAAACATCTCACACACCACCACAAGTGCAATGTCAGACTCTCTCAGTGATCATCTCCCAATCTATATGACCAGACATCTCACACACCACCACAGGTGCAATGTCAGACTCTCTCAGTGATCATCTCCCAATCTATATGACCAGACATCTCACACACCACCACAAGTGCAATGTCAGACTCTCTCAGTGATCATCTCCCAATCTATATGACCAGACATCTCACACACCATCACAGGTGCAATGTCAAACTTTCTCAGTGATCATCTCCCAATCTATATGACCAGACATCTCACACACCACCACAAGTGCAATGTCAGATTCTCTCAGTGATCATCTCCCAATTTATATCTTCATTATGGAGGATAGAGAAAATGCATGGAAAGAACAGGAAAAATATAAAACACCACAATACCTTGATAACTTCAGAATGCTTCACAGCCATACTAAAAAACAAATAAATGAAGACAAAAAACTATATTATAATAACTTTCAGAATAATAGTAAACACAACCCTAAAAAAATCTGGAGAGCCATTAAAGAAATCTTACATCCTGGAAAAATGCAGTCCTAACAACTCTCCTAATAACTCAGTACTCAAAACTGCAAATCAATTAAACTCTTATTTCAGAGATAGTATAGCATCTCTAACCAAGAATTCCCCAACATCTAATCCCAATAGCTACTTATTACCTCATCTACTTTCACCTTCAAATTTTTGCCCACATCCTATATAAAACTACTCTTAAAATCAAATCATTAACTATTTCAGCTGAGGAACTTTCAAGCTAGTTCCTTAAAATAGCAGCCAATAGCATTGCCTATCCTGTCTCAACCCTTATAAATCATGGGTGGGAGGCTGGTATAATGGTTAAGGTGTTTACCTTACAGACACAAGGTATGGGGTTTGATTCTCACATGGGGTAATTAGCTAGGCTTAAAATGGTCCACAAGGGCAATTAGCCTAGTATTAATCTATGAGCCTATATATGAGCCTATAGGATCACAGGATCATAGGAGGTTACTAGGCTAATGGCCCTGGGGCCCTTACAAGACTAGATTAGAGTTTATCCCCAAAAAGAAACCTCAGTCAGTGCCTGTTGCCCCTGTCAATGAGGGACAAAGGTGGCTCCCCTGGGACAAATTTCTGGTTTCCCATCTACTCATCAAGGTTGTGCTTGAAGAGGGTCATTGGTGTACTCTTTTTGGTATGTATGGAAAGTCTATTCCAGAGACAGGACAGCCTCTCGGAGACAAGCATGTCTCTCCAGCAGGCTTTGTTGATGTTGCATATTAGATTTAGGCCTTTTGAGCAGGTAACGCTCGAGGAATTAGACTTACAGATATGGAGCATCTCTAATAGGGCATGGTATGATATTGCCTTGTAGGCAAGACACAGATCACCTCAAAGCAATCTGTATGATACAGAGTAAACTGATAGTGATTTGAGTCTGTACGCATAGGATAGGTGTTGGAGGCCTTGGATTCTCTTTGTAAGGTATTTCTGTGGCCTTTCCAGTTGGTGCAGGTATTTGGAGAGGTACATACCAAACAGGGTGTTATACTCAATTATAGGTCTAATGAGGGAGGAGTACAGTGAGGTAATAATCTCCTTTTTTCTGGATCAATCCCTTTACTTATGAGATAAACCAAGTAAAAGGCTTTTCTGACCACTTCTGCCACATGATGGTCAAATGTGAGATTGTTGTCAACCTGAGTACACAGATCTCTCACCACAGGTTGTGTGCTTATGGGGTTACCATTGATGTCATAATCAGTAGGGGCCGTGTTTTTGCTGAATGGTAAGATAATACATTTTTGTGTTTAACGTAAGGCCATGACTTTGGCACTAGTTATTTGTAGCTGTGAGACCCTCTTGCAGTATGTTAATGTCATTTGGGGAGTCAATGACAGCACCCAACTTACATTCATCTGCAAACTTGGTCAGCCACAGGCCCTTGGTCTTTGCCTGGACCTCTGAGAAATAGATGCCAAACAGTAGGGGTCCCACGACAGATCCCTGGGGAACACCACTAGTAACAGGTCTACTGTCGGAGGTGGTGGAACCTATTTTGACCTTGTGGGTCCTATCTGTGAGCCAGATGGCCACCCATCTGATAAGATAGGGATTAACACCAAGTTGTGTTAGCTTTTCAATGATGCCTGAGTGAGGAATAGTGTCAAAGGCCTTGGCCAGGTCAAGGTAAGCTGTATGTACTGACTTTCCCTCATCCAGGGCCTTGGTGACAGTCTCAAAGAAGTCAACAAGGTTCAATAAGCAAAATCTATCCCTGACAAATCTGAATTGGGTGGGGTCGAGTGTTTGGAGATTGCATATGTCCTTGTTTATGAGATCCATAATAATACGCTCCATGGCTTTACAGATAAGACTTGCCAAGCTAATTGGGGTGATAGTGTCCTGAGTCAGTAGTGGCACCACCTTTCTACAAGGGGATGACAATTGCGGTTCTCCACTCTGCTGGAATGAAGCATGTAATTAGGCTGTGGTGAAATAGGGTGCTTAATGGCAAGGCTAGTTCTTGCTGGAGATGGTGCAGAATACAGCCTGGGATATTATCTAGTCCCATGGAAGCTGTGTTCTTTGCCTTGGATAGTGCCTTTAACACTTGATCTATGGAGATGTGATGTATGGGGCAAGTATCTGGGATGCTGACTGGGCCTTTGGGGGGGTGATAAGGGGGTGAAGATTGCACTGAACCTAACAGCTAGCAGGTTGGCTAAGTCAGCAGGATCAGTGTAAGTGGTACCATTAAGTACTAATTCAGAACCAACTTGAGTTTTGCCATGGAGGTTCCTAACATAACTGAAGAAGGACTTGTAGTTTCCCTTTATTTCGGAGGCTAGTTTCAACTCATAATTGACTTTCGAGTTTTTCACTAGTGATCTAATTTGCTTGTTGAGGCAGCGGAGGGAGATTTTCCGATTTGGAATTTGTTCCTTTTTACCCTTGAACAACAGTTTTTTTCCTTTTGTTGTAAAGCCTGTTGGTAGAGGATGTCCACCAAACAGGTTGGTGTTTCCTTGAGGAGCGGGTTTTAGTTCTGTTGGGTATGGCTGAGTCCATGCAGTTGTACAGGTGCTTGCATACTTCACTGGCATACTGTTCAGCATAGTTGTCTGCATTGTCTGAGGGGGTCAGTGGTGTGAAGTTGCTGACACCCACCCATAGGAGGAGGTAGTTAGCTTTTGAGAACTTTTTTAGCCTGGTCACAGCTGGGGAGGTGTTGGGTGGGATAGAAACTTCGAATGAGACAGACTGATGATCTGATCTCACCAGGGAAGAACATACTGTGGGAGTGGTGCAGCGCTCACCCATGTTGGTGAGAATCAAGTCCAGTATTGTTATCTCCCCTTGTGGGGGATGAGACCAGCTGGTCTAGTGCATTAGAGTTGATGAAGTCAAGGAATCTTTGGGTGAGTGCATTAGTACCGGAATAGTTCACCCAGTCTATGGTGGGGTAGTTGAAGTCACCTAGGATCAGAGCGTTAGGGGGTACCTTGACAGAGTCAAGTCGGTCCAGGTAGGAGGAAGGTGGAATGAGGTATAGCCTGGTAAGGCAGAGGTCCTCTCCGCAGCCCTGAACAAAATTTCCATGACTGCACAGACTTCAGCATCTTCCAGTGTGAGGAGAGCCTTCAGTGAGTGCATTTTCAGATTAAGGCTCTTAGAATTGAGCAGCATGACCATCAATTTGCTTTTTGACAGATCTTTCATGTTGGAAGACTTGTCTTTGGGACATGGCCTAAAAAAGGCACAATGGGGGAGGCAATTGGTCAACAGGTCAATCCAGGAATCCCACATTTCCTCTCTTTGGAAAATGTCACATATTATCCCTCTGCACAAAGGAGAAATTCAACAGACATTACTAGACCTATAGCAATCTCACCCCACCCCCCAAAAAAATACTTGAAAATGTATTCAAGAACAATTGCTAAACTATATATTGCAGGAAGAACTCCTATCCCCCACACAACATGGCTTTCATCCATCCCACAGTACTGACACTGCACACCTAACCTATAGCGATACTGTCAATAAAACTAGAAATAATGTCAAACAAGTCTCCTCCTTGTTTCTAGATTTGTTTAAATTCTTTGACACCATTTGTCACAGCAAACTTCTACTTCAAATGTCCTCTCTAGGTCTCTCTCAGCCCACCCTTCTATGGTTAAAAAGCTACCTGTCCAATAGGTATCAGTCAGTAAAATGGCACTCCGTCCTCTCTCCATACCTCCCAGACACCACCGGTGTACTACAAGGTTTATCCTTGGTCCTCTCCTCTTTAACATCCTAACACCCTCCACACCTCCACACAACAGGCCTCCCTAATATAATACACAGATGACTACACATTCATTTGCACATCTAGCAACATGACATGCATTCAAACATTATTCGGGAAGCTTTAACAGACACTGAAACGTGGCTTTCTACCTCACAACTCATGTGCAGCCCTCACCCAAAAAAAACTAACTACTACTTTTTTTTATCAAATCCCTTTCTCATAAAAAATAAAATTTAAAGAGCTCTCTGTTAATAATAGAATTACTGAAGTCACTTATTATAGTAAATTATTAGGGATGACAGTGGATAATAATCTTAAATTCAAACTGCATATATAAAATTGCATATGAAAAAGTCATCAAAAACTAGGGATGCTTTACAGAGCCAAATACTTGCCATTATTTATCCACTCCCCACACTTCTTTGTGGTGCTCCCATCCTTACTACCCTGCAGGCATCACAAAAATCAAAACTTGAACAATACTGGAACAAAGTTACACATTTGCAGTAAATGCCACTTTCAGGACCAACCACTGTATATCACTAAAAAGCCTAAATTGGTCAAAACCACTCCATCAACTAACATATAAACACAGCTTCATGCCACCTATAAAATTATCCAGTATCCATCTGCTTGTCCAGCGTGAAGTACCATTATACACAACTACGTTATCTGCCACTCATTATGAACCAATGACCAAAAACTCTTGTCAGTCTACAAACCTAGCAAATCTGTTGGGCATTGTCTGTACTCATACCATTTTGCTAAGGCCTGGAACTCCTTACCTGTATCCATCACATCAATACCCTCCCATCCTTCAAAAGCATTCTGAAAGACATCCTAGCCAAAATCTGGCTCTGTTCTGGCTCAACATCAGGATAAGCTATATCCCTAAATGTGAACAAGTACCTAATCGTACCTTAGACACCTTACTCTCCCATCCGCACTCACTCCTTACTTCTATCAATTTCTCTCCCCTGGTTTTCTCCCTAACCATACTATAAGCCTGCTTTTTCCTCACTTCATATTGCATTTCCTATTTGTATTATACTAACTTACCTTTAATTTCTCTATAAACTTGCTAAAATTTCTCTAAATATTAAATCATTGTCAAATACCTTGCATCTATTCTTAAACAACGTTTTCATATTATGTCTAACTTGGTACAATTATTTAAACTGTATATGTTTTTATATTAATTTTGAGGTTTGTAAAATCATTGTTCTTAAAATTTTTTTTTAATACTTTGGAGCTTTTGTCTCTGGGTCTCTGCTGAAAATGGCCTCTTACCCAGTTGGACTTTCCCCGTAATCAAATGGCAATAAATAAATAAATAAAGTATTTGCCACTTGGAAAAAACTGCACCAGGAAATGGGCAACTATACAGCTAAGGCTAATAAAACACTAGCAGATCTTACCACAAGTTTCTGCAGTACTTCATTATGGAAATGCACTATGCTTCTTTTTTACTTGTCAATAACACTGCATTGTTTTACCTTTTCTATGCCTCAGTTGTGAGTTGACACACTAATGTCTGCCGTAATAGCATAGAATAATATGCTTCTGTGCCTCCACAACTCTGAGCTTCCTGTAGCTAAATCATGTACTATATATGTATTATTTGTGTCTGTACTATCTCCTTTGCATTTCAGCTACCACTGTGTATCCCAGCACTGGCAATCCTGTGTCACATCTAATTAGAAATGCATCATCCATTCTGATGTCCTGCCTCAGACTTATTCAGTTACATAATACCATAAGTGTTTTACTCCATGTCCAGCATCTGATCCTCCATTTTACTCATCGGAGCAGTACCTCCAGACTGAGGCTGTATATTTATTTTCATATTGTTCTGTACACAAGTGCTTCCCATACATTTGTGAGCGGTCCATACCCGACTATAAGCAAGTGCATATCCAGCATTAAATTGCTACTGCAGTTCTTGCTGCAATTCTTTTTCTTGCTTAGCTGTGCTTTTACAATACTGTAACTCTGCAATGCACAAGCTCTAAATCCTGCTATTTACTTATTTTAGTGTTTCTTTCTTAAGAAAATATCATATCTTCTCTGCTGTGCTCACTGCCTTCAGTCGTTCTACTTTACTCAGTGTTTCACTTTTTTGACATGCTAAACTCAATCATCTTAATTAAAATTTCAAGTCTTCTGTCTGTTAGGATATACAATGTTGCCTAATGTTTTGTACCAAAATTAAAAATTTCAGTCGTGCAGTTGCAATTAATTGTTTTGTTATCATGCATTTTACTTGAACATGTGTCTATCAGCTTTTTAAAATTACTTATTTTCCTTATCAGTAGTAGTAAAATGTGTAAGACTTTATGGCAGGAAATGAATTCATGCTCTTCTACTGACTGGTAGTATAACTCGATTTTGCAGACCACTTCCTAATGAAGGTTACTGAATTTGTGGTCTGTGTTTAAGAATTTCCATGACAGATATGCCTTTGTAATTCATTTTTAAAAATTATTTTGCACCCTGGGCTGTATTTTGCATGTTTGTGACAGAAGCAACAGTTTCAGTCACTGCACTGAACATTATTTAAAAATTAGATAATTACTAGTATGTTTGTTTCAAAACTGTACAATGGACTCTATTTCAAAATGCTTAAAATAAAATGGAAGCAACACAACATTAAAAGGAAATACTACTAGAAAAAAAAACTAGAACTCTTTTTGTTTAATGTGGAGAATTATGTCTCCAAACCACACACAAAGTATCTTGTAAGACAACAAAATGCAGAAAATATTGCATGTTGATATTTCACTATGTAGAATAAACTCTTTCTAACCCTTTCAATATGGTTTGCATTAGTGACTTCCTGCAAGTACCTGCTGACATCATCACTACCACAGAAAAACATTGCTTTTGGCTGGCTGTTGTCTATAGAGATTTATACCACATGGATACATTAAATCCAGCACGTGGTGCAAGGTCTGCTGTGGTACTTTTGCAGCAAATGCTGTCAGATCAGCAAATCCACAAGTGAGTAAGGGCATGTTCTGAAGGCTCTTGAGATGTGCATCATATGCAGAAACATACTTTGTTGTTTATTTTGAGAGTTCTTAGAAAAAAGAAGTTATATTTTAGCTGTTCTTCTTGTTCAATGACAATATCAGCAAGTGTAGTAATATAATAAACATTCATGCAAATCACTTGAGAACATGTTACATATGAAGGGGCCTGGTGAGCTGCCTACAAGAAGTGGTTGACACTTGTAGTATTGTCTTACCCAAACAACTGTGTAAGTCTATCCTGACTGTATTTTCAGCAGCAATGATAAATCAGTGAACATTACTCCTGATATCTACAGTCATTTACAAGAATTATGTACTAGGTATTAGCAGTTGTAAAATCCACAAACTTTTTTTTAATCAGTACTCAGATAAAAAATGCAGTCACGTTGCAATGCATTACAGATAAATAGTTTCTGAAGACGTATGTCTGTAGGAATCTTATCATAAGAGGATATTTATTTCCCCCATGTCCACCTAGTGTCAGATGCTTCACTTTTTAACAATTCACCTGAAAGAATGAGTCTACAATAAAACAAAAAAGTGCAACTTACAGCCAGAATAATGTGGATTTATGTAGTTAATACTGTTAAATTGAGCACCAGCCTTTGCAAATACATATTATACCATGACCCCCCCCCCATTAATATTCCAAAACGTGCACGCTGATTGGTCAGCGTGCACATTGTAAATCGACTTATACTAATGGAAAAAGGTCCGGTCGCCCGGACTTTTTCCATTAGTATAAGTCTTTTTTAAAACACTGTCTCGCTATATTAAAGGAGTTTAACATAGCGACACAGGTTTAGAAAAAGCAACGGAGATCTCCGTTGCTTTTTTTAAAGCTGTCTCGCTATGTTAAACTCCTTTAACATAGCAACACAGTGTGTAAAAAGCAACGGAGATCTTGCTTTCTCCATTGCTTTTTTTTTTAAACCTGTCTCGCTATGTTAAATGGGTTTAACATAGCGAGACAGCTTTAAAATAAGCAACGGAGATCTCTGTTGCTTATTTTAAAGCTATCTCACTATGTTAAACCCATTTAACATAGCGAAACAGTAAAAAGCAATGGAGATCTTGCTTTCTCCGTTGCTTTTGCCCACAGCTCTGATGTACTGCATAGGCATGCACAGTACATCAGAACTTCCGCGGAATACCAGACAGCTGCGGAAGGGCAGCAAGGAGGCATTATACAATGCCATTATTTAAGAAAAGTAATTATTTTTTTTCTTAAATATTGTCATTGCATAATAGCAATAACCCACGCCTGGGTGTGGGTAATGCTGGATTTACCCACGGTTGGCTTTGTTTGGTTCCGAGGGCGAAGCCCGAGGTACCAAACCACACCAACCGTGGGTAAATCCAGCACTACCCACACCCAGGCGTGGGTTATTGCTATAATATTCAACATGATTTTCTATGTTAACACACCACCATGGTGGCTACAAAGGTAAGTCAAAAGAAGTCATCCCAAAGAATCACTGGCTTTACAAATCAGTTCAAAGTAAAAGGCAAAACTCTTCAGTGCTCAGGAAAATACTGCAGATGTTTAGTAAACACAATATTGTATAAGTTTGGTACTATAAGGACTTCTTTTCCTCACAATAAATGGAACAGAATTAACAGCAATCATTCTGTTTCATTTCTTTCACAGCTATGTTTGAGGGTTTGACAGGCCTACAATTGCTGTAAAAAAATAGAAACTGTCCTTGTTAATGATGAAAATGCATTTTTTATTCATACATCTGTTTACCAGATAAGTGAAGTAATCCATACAGCACTACTTTCAGGCACAACCTGGGCATAGAGAAAATACGTTTTTCAAAGTTAACAGCATTAGCAAGGATAATATGGTACAGTTTCTTCAAGAGTTTTTTTGTACATTATTTGTGAGCAAAATAGGTCCAGGATTATTTCTCTTTTATGTACTTCTAATGTCTTTGTCAACGTGTTAGCATTCTCAGTAGGCCGAATGCAATAAATTAATTATTCTACAATTTTGTGATATATGTGGTAAAGGTCTTGTCACCAAAACACAGGCATATTCATGGAGCTGAAAAACTTTATGAAGGAGAGAGGATAAAGTATAGGATTCAAAATGAAGAAAAAAAAGATGGAAAAACAAAGGTTTAGACAGTGGAGTTTATGAATAAAATGCTAAGATAAATGTGTCACTATAAGGTGCACAGAAAGTAGGGTGACTGTTTAATGTGGAACAGTGACATTCCTGTGAGACTGACAGGGAATGAATATACAAACTTTGTATGCCAGGGTTTGACAGAGTTAGGTTGTACAGATGAAAATTGTTGTAATGCTTTGTCCATGTTCAATATGACAAAGAAATACTCCATTGTCTATGGTTTATCTAACTGCAGAGATAAAGAGGGGGAATGTTGAGACAGTATGCTAGTTTCAGCTATATGACAATTTTGTCATGCGGTTTATCCAGATGGTGGGAGAATAGCAGGGCTTTGCACCAATGGAGTTTGACATGTTTAAGATTTTTTACTGTCACTATAGTTAGCTTGCTAGCTATATGCAGAACATGCAGATTTAGGCATGAGATTGTTTGACAGCAGTACTGAATACAGTACTGTCTTTGTTTTAACAATCTTAGCAATAAGGTATTTAGTTTCCATCAAGGAGTGAATTGTTTGTAGATATGTGGATAGCTTGTTGGCAGCACGAGATGGAAATGAGTTGCTTTGAAGTAAAATGAGCATGCCAGCATATACAATAACATTTAATTCTGAGTGATTTTGGGTGAGTGTGTTATTATGTTATTTAAGAAAAGCAGATGACCAAGGACTGAGCTTCATGCTACTGTGATCCCCAGAGGAACAAGCCATGCAAAAAAGTTGGTGACAGACCCAGTAGAGCCCAAATTATAAGGTTGCTGGAGACCTACAAAAGATTAATATGGTTTAGCATGCATTTGCCCAGTTTACTTTTCTGTGATCAGAAAAAAATATCTGTGTTAACATACTCTGATCTTCCTTTCTGTAAAAGGTGCTGGTCACTGCGAGCTGTATTTGACTAGGCCTATGTCCATACTGTTCATCACATAGTCTGATCTTCCTTTCTGTAAAAGGTGCTGTTCACTGCAAGTTGTATATGACTAGACCTACTTCCATACTGTTCATCACATAGTCTAATGTTCCTTTCTGTAAATGGTGCTGGTCACTGCGAGCTGTATATGACTAGGCCTACGTCCATACTGTTCATCACATAGTATGATGTTCCTTTCTGTAAAAGGTGCTGGTCACTGCGAGCTGTATATGACTAGGCCTACTTCCATACTGTTCATCAAATAGTCTGATGTTCCTTTCTGTAAATGGTGCTGGTCACTGCAAGCTGTATATGACTAGGCCTACGTCCATACTGTTCATCACATAGTCTGATGTTCCTTTCTGTAAATGATGCTGGTCACTGCGAGCTGTATATGACTAGGCCTACATCCATACTGTTCATCACATAGTCTGATTTTCCTTTCTGTAAATGGTGCTGGTCACTGTGAGCTGTATATGACTAGGCCTACATCCATACTGTTCATCACATAGCTGGCTATGTGCTTTCAGATGTTTAAGACATTCCAAGAGATGCTGTTTCTAAAAGACTTTTGAGAATCGAAAATACTGAAACAAGTTTAATTTTGTACACTAAACATTGGATTTAACTTGGTTAATGGAATGATTGTATCCAAAGGAATGTACAGATTAACTCTACTGGTAATGGAGGTGGGGGCTGCTGATATACAAATATACATATATAAGGGAGAAAGGAATCTGCAATGAAATCCTTGTTAGGATTTCAATGGGAGATTCTTTTTTTCTTGTTTTTATTTAAGATGGAAGTATTCTTTAATACAGAAACTGGTGCAATATCTGATAACTGAGTGAAGAGTCTATCATTATAATTTAAAGGGTTAGTTGAGTTGTCTCTAATTGGTTTAAGCTCAAAGAACACAGCAAAAAGACTGAGAGTAATTGGATTTTATCTTGCATTGTACTATTTTTCTACCTGTCAACATGTTTACTTGATTCCTGAAGCTCTTGGGATTTGAGAAATTGCCAGATTATTTATCCTTTTTTCTCCTTAGCAATCCATTGCTTGTTTATTTTATTTTCTCTTCACAACCTATCTTTGATGAATTATAGCAAAGCTGATTCCTGTATTTTAATGTTACCTGTTTTTTTTTTTCATTCAGAAGATTTTCATATTACAGAAATTTTTTTCTCTTGGAAAACAGTAATACTCAATAAAGGAAAAAAAATACTTCAGCACCATTCTGTGTCGCTTTAAATGAAAAATGATATTTAATAAATGATGAAAACTGCATTCAATATCTTCTCTTCCATTTGACAAGTGAAAGCTCACTTTAAAGGGAGGGTTTATAGTTCTGACACAATGACTTAAACGTGACTTTTTAACAGGGTGGCCTTTTTAACTGACTAATGCCAACAAATGTCAGTGGTCTCCCAAATCACATTTTTGCAGGGTACATGTTTTTAAAAAAGTGCATAATGACCCATTTTGGGGTAGAGCTTTTCTCAGAAGTTGTTCCAAATCTGATCATGTGCCAGAAACACGGCCTCAAACTAAACGCCAAAAACTGCATCATCATCCCCTTTGAGGAGAGTGACATCTCCATAAATTATCACATTAATAACAACTTCCTAAGCACAGAAGCAGTTGTGAGGCACCTGGGCACCCAAGTTGACAGCACTCTAACTTTTGGCCACCATGTTGCCTTCGTTGTATGAAGAACTTTCTACATGGCTCACCTTATTAGTAAGGGTATTTCTTCCATGAACAAGGAAGTAATAACTTCTCTGTATTCCTCCCTTATCAGGCCCATCATCAAGTATAATTCCCCTTTCAGCATGTACCTCATGAAGCATGCAGCAGCTGGAGAGACTCCAGAGGTTCCTGACCAGTTGAATCCAGGGGTTCAAAAATCTATCCTACATGGATAGGGTAAAAGCCCTGTCCCTCTACTCCATCTCATACAGATTCCACAGAGGTTTTCTATGTCTGGCATACAGAGCAATCTGTGACCCCACCATGATGAATTTTCTGCATATCTACAAGCCAAACTTCACTCACGTGACCCCCAAACAAAACCTCAACTTGGTCTGCGACATCAATAGGACTTGCTGGCTGGACAGATTTGTCTCCTAGAGACTCCCCCATCTGTGGAATAGACTCCCTCTCCACGTCAAACAGAGCACTTCATTATCCCTCTTTAAGAGGAACCTGGATGACTGGATGGGAAATAGAAAATACACCCCTAGGATTACACCTGTGTCCCTGCTAGACAGGGACATCAGGTGCTGACTTGTGGGAACATGGGCTAATTTATTGGCTAGGCTTATAAGGGCCTCACGGCCAGTGGATAGTAACTTGCTATGATCCTATGATCAGTTCTGATATCACAAGTGTGAGGCTGTACTCTGTGTGAAAAGATTAGGCTGACTGCAACTTAGGATACTAGTTAAGGCTGAAGGTTTTGAGTGTCATATATTAGTCATTACTCAGTAATATGACATCATTTAATGGGCCTTCTACCTGTATGATGGAACTGGGTGAGACAAATACAGACAAAGGCAGCAGGCTGAAGGGACAGGGACAAAACATATTAATGTGTTTTATTCAGTTTTAGTCAGAGACCAGATGTTGTAAGCCATTTTAAACTACACTGAGTCTACACTGCAGAGAAGTTTGAGCTTGGGAGATAAAGGCAGTAGAACAAAACAGTGTAGAACAATTGACATACTGGATGAGAGAGAATAAGCCACAGTCTGAGTTCATTTTGTTATGGTTGAGTGTGCTGGAGTGACTCCTTTCTTCTAAGGTGTGCATACGTAGGGAATAGCTTACCAACTCAAAAGGTTTCTGTAGTTCAGGAAATAAAGCTATATAGCTTTAGGGGAACTAAGGTACTCGTTGACTGCAGTTGTTGTTGTTTGTCGTTTTGGCTTTTCTCGGTTAGGGGTCGCCACAGCAGAACTCCAGCCCGCTAATGATTGGCAGTCGCTTTTTATGGTACTGAGTTGCCAGCCCAACCTTCAGCGAAGGCACGCCCATTCACGCATGTCTTTCGGAGGCCACTCAACCACAGGGAGGACATGCAGACTCCACACAGAAGGCACTCCAGCTGAGAATCGAACAGGGGTAATGGTGGTATTTGTTTAATGAACAGACTGCATGCTAAGACAGCAAATCTTTGTGGGCAGCAGAAAAGGCAGACAGTGGGAATGTGTATTTTTTTTTTCTGTAACTATCGTTGCAGGTGGTTAAATGTTACTGAATTCATGTGACTTACCACCTTGGTGAAAGGGTACAATTATGGTTTCTTTGTAAAACATAACAGCATATCACACTAGGATACATCTGTTAATGGCAATTGTGATTGCTCTACTGATCATCTGGCCTGCTGTGTTAAGAAACAGGCAGATTGTTTGAGAGGAGGTAGGGAAGGACGGATGGATAAGGTTGGTGAAGAGATGAGAAAACTTCAGATCAACTTAATTCCAGGCTTATGGAGAGTAACAGTTGGGCTAAGTAAGGTACGTTCAGTACAGCCACAACATTAGGAAAGCAACTACTAAAGAATGAATGAAACGCTTAGCAATATTACAACTCTTCAGTAGAAAATCACCAAATGCTTACATAAGGGGTCAGAATTCTTGTGTAACTTTAACGAATAGCCTCTCCTGCCTTTAGTATTAAGTACTTTGGTATGATTTCAGGCCTTATGTAGTACTTGGAAGACACACTGATGATGTAAGAGCTTTTCAATAACTGGACAAATTACATCATACTCATTCTACTATCTATTGGAACCCCTATAATATGTTATCATTTTACCCTATTTTTCTTATGTGGCTAGGACAGCTGTTACTTGAAGAAAATATAAATAAAATAGTTATCAGCATCACTACTACATGTGAATGCAGTCGGTGGACAGTCTACAGTCAGAAATGAAGGCATCATTAAAAAGATAGGTGTTAAAACTTCGCTAGACAGAGTTACAACATAATAATGAAATCAGTCAAACTCTTTAGTGTTCTACATCAATGTGAGAAAATGGTCAGAGGAAAAACAGTGAATAGACCAGTATCTCAAAAGCTTGGGCAAGAAGATAGGAGGATACAGGCTAGACTCCTGGTATGGCCAGACACCTTGAAAGTAGGAGTGGTGAGATTTATAAGCTCTCCCACACTGAAAATGTTCATCTATGAGCCCGCCAGACATCTAAAGGCAGTTGTAAGTATGCCACAGCCATGATGTGATTCAAATATAATTTCATTCAGGACACATCGGACACAATGAGCAAGCCTCCAAAAAAGCTACTTCTATAATACAAATGTTTTAGAGTATCCTGGCAACAAATAACACTAAACAGACTAAAGATGGAAAACAGATATTACTGAAAAAAACACGGTATAAATCCTGTAGGTTGCCTGTCATAGAGCAAAAATGGAGCTACAAGCATAGGTGGAAATATATAACCAAATCTACTTCCTTCCCTGTTTGCATCAGATTCTGATAAACTGAGCAAAGACACGCACCAAGTAGGACCATCTGCTTCCCTGCTTATTGGTACAGTAGTTTCAGTCACTAAAACAGAAAGTAGTAGGCAATTACTATGCTTTTTTTATAACACAAAACATCTTTATTAAATTATCGTGTATGATATAGGCAATCATACAATCATATAAACGAAAACAAACTATTCTGTCACAATTTTAGTTGCAAACATTATACATCACTTATAATCTCTCCAGTCATTGTCAGTCACACATTACATAGCCCATTCATATCTTGCCTTCTTTTAAACCTCATTCCTCCTCCTCTGCATGTATTGTTCCCACAATTCCCATTTTTTCTATGTAATTTGCTCCTGTCCTTTTCTAAACATCCCAATTCCAGTTGTTTTATCTCTGTTACTATATTCACTACTTCTAGTACAGCTGGTTTAGACTTTGATTTCCATTTTCTAGTAATTGCTTTTTTGGCACCCACCATAATTAGACTCAGCAAGGCCTTACTATGTATAGGCAATTCTGATCCTGTGTCATACCTCAAAAAATTATTTCCTTAGTTACACCAATTTGCTCACCTAGCATCTCTGACAGAGTAGTCTGCAGGGTATCTTTAAAGTCTGCCAACTCATTACACTCCCAGAAAATATGTTCCCAGTTACCTGTTTCTTCCCCATCACATTTCCAACATTTCCTGTCTACTTGAGGAAAAATACTTTAGAGTCTACCTGGGGTATAAAATTACACTTCCAAGCAAAGATTCTAAATCATCTAGTTTTTCTTACGTATTTGAGAGACATACATATATATTCCCATTGTTGCTTTGTGAATTGTTTATCCAATCTCTCTTCCCAATCCTTTCTAACCTCCTCTGATTGAATCTTATACATCCTGCAATATTTTGTAATTATTCCTTTTTTAACAGCAGCTTCTGTTCTAGATTCTACTAAAAACTCTAAAAGTGCTGATCTTTCACTTAGGAATCCTCTGTTTCTTTCTCTTTGCCTATACTCTGGTATCAATCATTGATAGGAAAGGCAATCTTTAGCCTGCAGACCAAATACATTCTTGGCCTCTTCCCATTCTATTACTTTTAATTTTCTAATTATTTGCTCTCAGTACCTTGGTTCATTTGCCGGTTTTCTGCAATAAATTCCAGCCCCCTCTTGCCTATGCTTCTTGTCATTGTTTTAAATGGAATCATTTGGAATAATGGAGTTTTGCACTTCTTTTTCCCAATCAAAATAAATTAGCCATTTAACCTCTTAATGTCAACAAACGAAGAAATGTTGTACTTAAATATAATTATAAAGGACATACCAAGGCACCTAGTAATCCAAAATATCTAATTAGATAACTTTGATAATGAGAAAAAAAATGGAAGTTAACTTCCTTAACTGCTCTTGCAGAGTTTTACATAATGATTTAGTGGACTTTGCTATGTGATATTTCAGTTCCTAAATTCACAGGCTATTATTAAAATAGCTTAGGGTGTACAAGCTTTCAAATACATTTAACAAAAGAATAGCTTCCATGCTGACCTGATATACTGTGAACAACATGCTGCAGCATCTGATTTGCCTGGCCTCTTACAGCAGCTTGAATTTTCTATAAGTAAACTGTTTTTGTTCTTTAGCTGAGACTGTATTGTTAAAAGTAGAAGTCAAATCACTAGCAATTAGCCTTGTTGTAAGCTTGTACAGATCTGTTTTTTTTTTTTTTGGATTGGATTACATCCTGGTCTTTATTTAATTAACTCTATATATAACTGGGCCAAAACATTTCTGGTCATTTTGGTTCACATGCTGCCCTGATTTACTGTAGACAACAAGCTGTAGTATTTGATTTTACAGCAGCTTGAATCTTTCCCCAAACCTGCAACCCTTTTTCTTTTGTGTTTTTTAAAAGCCAGTGTCTCTGGCTTTCGCCCATTGTGGTAATCTGACTACAAAACTCCCTCCCTCTTTGATTGTTATTGTCAGTTGTGTTAGCTAATTAAGTAGTTTCCCACCCACTGTTTTACATAGCTCCACAAAACTAAGAGCCCATTCGGCAAACAAGTGTTGCTCTTGAGTTAACCTCCCTTACTACAAATTGTGATTTTCACAGAGCTCCCCTCTGATTTGCATCCTTGCCACACTCTGAGAGGGTCCTGAATAAATCCTGTGCCATCCTTGGCAGATAAGAGATTTGTTTTACTGTTTTGCACTTCATTTAACTGCTTTATCTGCCAGTGTTTGCACTTTAAATCATCTTCAAGTACCCTGATATACTGTTTGGCGATTGGTGAGAACTACATTTACGAGAAGCTTTACTGGTAGTGTTACTGTGTAATTTGCTACTCTGCAATTTTGTTGGTACTTAATTGTTGTATTCCTCCAAACTTGGCCATGCTAAAGGGATTTTACACAATTTCTAGTGTTTTAAGTGCCTGTATAAATTTGGCATGTTTGAAGGGCTGTTAGCTGATTTCCACAGAAATCAGCAGTGCTTGGTGTCCTCACCTGTGCCTCTGAAGTGGTTTTCCTTGCATCACATGCTATCCAGGCAAAAGCTATGTATATGTATTTAAAATTGGACATCCATAATACCTCAACAGACAAGTCTACCTATAAACTAGTATTAGGACTGTAACCTGCAATTTAGTGATGCATCGCATGAAGTTAAGTTCAGAGCAGCTAGCTTGCATGTCAGATAATGCTAATTCCTTATCCTAGCACTACACAACTCTAGCCCATAACCCTAAAGACTACCCTCAGAGACCTCTGTAAAACCCAGTCCTCAAACCCTAATAGTCAGCCTAATACAGGTCCAGACAACATGAATATGCAATTTTTAAATGTTTCCATAGACAACTAGGTAGAAATGGGCATCCTGAAACAATAGCAATTTCTCATGTTCACAGACAACCTTTTAATCCTTAAAGAAACCAACACAGTATGTGAGAGATGTACAGACACAATTTCCTTGGAGGCAAAAATCTCACATACAAAGAAGGTCGTCAAGAACACACACACACACTACATCAACCATACATAGTGCCAACATACACAGAAGATCTTATGTTGAGGCACTAAAATGCAATCTCCCCAAACATCAAAGACCTCATAAGCCTGCAAATAGCAGCTCCTATCCTCAGCAGTCTCTAAATCCATCCATCCACAACTATTTTCCCATTTTTGCACATGGAATCTGGATGTCACTTCAACAGTGACAATCAAATAGAGCCAATGTTCACGCCACCTGGTGGCTATCCCTGCCACTGGTGTTCTTCCATACTGTAAATGTGCACATGCATACATACATACCTATGGCCAATTTAGAGAGTCCAACTCACCTACTGTATGTCTTTGGAACATGGTAGGAAACTAAAGCACCTGGAGAAAACCCACACAAACACAGGAAGGACATGCAGCCTCCACAAAGAAGACACCCTAGCCAAGAATCAATCCAGAGAACCTCTTGCTGTGAGGCAACAACACCATCTGCTGCATCATTGGTGCCAGCAGTCTATAAAGTATGCAATAAAAGCAACACTAATCTCCACACTTAATCCTACACCCAATTAACTGCTAAAACAAAGCCCATAAGGCAAGCAAACAATTTATCTAGGAATCTTATCATTGGAGAACCATTGTATGACACAAAGATGCCCCACTCATCAGAGTGGCTAAGAAGAAGATTAATATCAATTGCTTATCTGGAGCAAGGATCCACCAAGTTACACATGCAATTGAGTCAGTGCACCACAGGTACCAGTATGATTCTATCATAGTCCATGTGGGTGTAAATGAGCTGAGAAGTACCTCTCAGGACTATATGATGAGATACATTATGGACCAGTCTGAATATGTGTCTCAGACTAGTATGGTTTTTTATTGAGCAGCATTTCATCTTCACCAAAGATGATGTGACAACACAAAAAAAAAATGACTGACTTTAACAATTGGCTTAGTTTCTGTTCTCATTCCAGGGGGACTCAATGTCTGTCAGCCTGGGAGGACATGGTTAACAGAGCATGTTGCTTTGCCAAAGATGGCCTACACCTGTCCCCCCTGGACTTGCAGATTTTGGCTAAAACTTTATCCACCCCCCTTAGAGCCTTTTTTAGACAATGCTAAAGTGACAAACCTACTGACATAACAAATAAAACCCAAAGAAACCTAAAGAGGTTACTGCTTAATGCTGGGAGCCTAACCAAGAAACTACACACCCTACAAACTTACCTCACTCTGGAGAATATAGACATCTGTGCCATTACCAAGACATGGTTTAAAGCCATGGAAAGTACTCTGGCACTGCAAGATTACACTGTCTTCCACACATTTAGGCCCTCAACCACACAGAGAGGGACTAAAGATGGAGGTGTTTCAATCTGCATTAGTAACATGTATAACTCAGGTTTGATTAAACAGGATGTCACCATCATCTATGTCACAAGAATACCAAAACTCTGATCTAGGCCTACTGGAGGCACTCTCCAAACAACCAAACATTCTATTCATGGGAGACCTTAACTACCACTCTATAGACTGGGAAACATATACTGCCTCCAACTTACATGCACACTGTTCCTGGGACTTTAATGACATAAATGCCCCTAATTAGTTAGTGTGCATTTTAACCAGAGGTTCAAAAATACTGGACCTAGTTCGCACCGACCATGTCCCCAAACCCCCCCCCCCCCATGGCACATCCTTACTGATAAGGTCAGAACACAAAACTGTCTTGTTTAAAATAAAAATCAGCTTGAAAAACTTCAAAATCTGTTACAGTTAGGAGCTATTCTAAAGCAAATTGCATGCCATTAAGCAACAGTTTGTCTAAATTCTATAACCTAGAATTCACAACAGCCTATGTAAAATTATTCACAGAAACACTGTACAAACATGTAAATAGCTGCATAGAGGAAGCTGTACAAACCAGAATTAAGCCCAAAATAAATCCCAAAAGTAAACCACACTGATGGAATCTTAATCTTTACTGGATATATAACAAAAGGAAAAAGTTATGGCCAAAGTCAGAAAAAGCAACTCTCATAATGACAACAGCTCACTGATTAAAGTAAATAGGAAACTAAGAGGACTAATTAAGTCCAACAAAGACAATTATGAGGTCAAATAGCTTCCCAGGCTAAAGACAACCACAACGCCTTATAAAGCTATGTCTGAAATCTGAAAGGTAACGCATATCAGTGTGCAGAACCGGTAGTAAATGGTACCACCTTCAATGAGCAGAGTGACATAACAAATCTTCTGGTCAACAAATTAGCTCAAACTTCACCCCCCACTCTCCTGCCGCTCCTTATGAGATCCCTACCAACATATCCCTCCAACTGTCGGTAGGGAACTGGTCATAGAGGCGCTAAAAACACACCTCAGTGGGGCTCAGCCATATCCCAGGTTGCTTCCTAAACAACTTGAATCATAATCTATCAGGATTACTTGAGTTATTTTTCAACTACAGTTTCAAAACAGGCTACATACCAAGCGAATGGCAGATGGCAACAGTTATCCCCTTCAGTAGGGTGGACTGTCAACCAACCCTAGAAACTGCAGACCTTTTAGTCTGACTAGTCTAATATGCAAAGCCATTGAATGAATTATCATAACAGAGACACTGGACCCAACCCAGTTTGGTTTTGTCAAAGGAGGATCATACCAATTTAACCTGGTAGAATTCTTTGAGCAGGTAAGAAAGGCATACCACCTACCTAGGCCTGGCTACAGTGTTCAATACAATACCCCGCACAGGTATTGCAGACAAACTCACTGAACTAGGTATAAATCCCTACAGAACTCACTGGGTAGCCAGATGGCTCACAGATAGGACCCAAGAAGTCAGGATTGGTGAAACCACCTCCACCATGAGACAGGTCACCAGTGGCATACCACAGGCCTCCATGCTTGGCCCACTCCTGTCTGACATCTACTTCCCAGAGGTCAAGGCTAATGTCAAGGGCCTCTGACTCACCAAGTTCTCCAATGACTGAAAATTGAAGGCTATCATAGATTCTGCCAATGACACTAACAGCCTGTAAGATGGTCTAACACAGACAAATGACTGGTGCCGAAACCATGGATTAAAACTCAATGCATAGAAGTGCATTATAGTGCCATTTGGGAAATGTACACCCAGGCAAGTTACTCCATTGATAAGACACCCCTAAGAGATGATCCGATAATTAAAGATCTGCAAATATATGTGGACAGTAATCTGGCCTTTGAACAGCACATTTCCACTAGTAAGAAAATCATTCTATGTCATCCAGCTTATAAGGAAGGTTATGGCATCCAGGTACAAGGAAAATATAGTAACACTCTACTCTGCCCTTATCAAACCCATCATTGAGTACAATGCTCCCCTTCAGCATGTACCTGAATAAGCATATGCAACAATTGGAATGTCCACAGTGGTCTCTACTAAGAGAATCCAAGGTATTAACACATTGTCCTATACAAATTGCCTTACAGCCCTGTGTCTATACTCAGTCTGCTACAGTTTGCTGGGAGCTGATCTGTGCTTGGCATATAAGGCATCCTTAGGTCCAACCCTGTTGGAGCTTTTGCACATCCACAAAATAGGCAGCAGCTAGATCCAGGGATTTGAACTTTACTTGCAACATAAACAGAACATGCCGGTGAGACAGATATGTGTCTCAAAGGATCCCCATGCTCTGAAATAGGCTACCCATCCATGTGAAGAAGGGTCCATCCCTAACCCTATTGAAAAGTAATTTTGACCATTGGATGGGAAATTGTAAATTCATTCCTGTGCTGACCACCATGTATCTTACAAAAGAGGCCAACATTAAACATTCCCTAATAAGCATATCTCCCCGCCTTAACTTTTAAGCAACCTACTTACAAACATCCCCCACCAATTAAGACAAACATATAACAAGGAGACGCAACTGGGTTGGGTTGTGAGGCTAGTTTTATAAAGGCTCTGATGGTCTTTAGCCTAGTATATACCTAAGAACCTAGAAACCTATAAATTAGAGGTAAGCTCGACAGCTATTATATTTGTATTTTGCATGAAACAGCTCTGGCTTGATAATAATATCTTTAGATAATAACTGCCTGACAGCACAGAGGGTTAATGCAATGAACTGTTAAAGAAGGTGCTTCTTCTGCCCGGGCTACAAAATTTGACTTCCTCCATCTTCAGTTACCCGTTGTATGATTCTGAACAAGTAAGTCAACCAATCAGCATTCCCACATCACCCTTGAAAAGGGACAATTATGTCCAGTGGTCTTACCTGGAAAATAAACAGTTGAACTTAAAAAAAAAATCAAACTCAATATCTTAAATGCACTCATGTAATTTTGTAATTTGCTATGTTTGACTATTAAATACCAATGATTTTGCCAAACATTTTACTAGATAAATTATTTAATGCGTTACCTTTTCAGTTTTATTAATTAATTAATTAATTTATTTATTTATTTGTTATTTGATTTTTAACTTTTTTGGAGACTGTTCAAATTTAAATGCTCTTCTTGTTTATTTGAAAATAATGCTTTTTTTTGTAGCTTGCTATAGACTGATAAAAAAAAATGGTAATGGTCCCAGCAGCTGATTAATAATAGAAGCTGATATTAAAGGTAAGAGTTGTTTTTGTACTTATATAAACCTACTATTGTTCATACAGGAGTCTTTGTTTGGTATTAAATGAGTAGCTGAAGTATCCCTACCCTAAATAAGGAAAACTGATTCAGTGATGTCAATGCAGATGAAACAGTACTTTAGTGGACCTCTGACACTCACAAACAGCTCCTCTCTGCACTTAGTCTTTCAGTTAAATGTTACTGTATTTAGTCACAGCTTACACTGTTGCATTTCATCTAAACCATTACTGTTTTTATCCTATGGTGTTGTGATTTGGTAACCAATAGGTGGACAAAGATTCAGTTGCTCTAAGTTCAACCTGCCAAAGATCATCATTCCTCCACAGGAAATCGCTATCAGTGAGGACTACCTGCAGTGATGCCCTTTTCGGGGGAATTCCTCCCCTTCTTTGAGGGGGTACCACTGTTGAGTTGGTATATATGTAAGTTTGGGATGTGCAGGGGGCTTGTACACACACACACACACACACACACACACACACACACACACACACACACACATCACACCTATCTACCTACCCCCTAACTAACTCCTCTACTGTGACCACCAAGACAGAAAAAAGCACTGAAGAAGTATTTTTTTTAGCCATTTCTTTCATTTAATACAGATTGGAGGTACTTATCCTCAGGGTGTTTTGTTTTGTCCACTCATAGCAGAAGTGTCATTATGTTTTATGCAGGAAGAACATCTGGGAGTGGATTCAGAAAAAAACCCAGCTGCAAGCATAAACTGTTGCAACAAAAAGGGGCAATTTTCATGATTACAAAAAAAACTGTAATTCAAAGAAAGATTAACTGTAGTGAAGAAAGACCTCATTACTGGCTAATTTATGTGTCTGTGAATCATGCACTTTTACTATTAATGCTAAGCAGCACTTTGCTGTTATACTCACCTCTGGTGTCCCATGCATCATGCTGGCACAGGCACTATCTCATTCACTCTCCCACAGCCATACACCCAAACCCACACACAAATACAGATACATCCTCATAGCTCCTAACTGACCCTGATTTTACACAGTGTCCATTATTTTGTCATTTATATTTGCTATATTTCATTGTGGACAAATACAATCAATCAATAATGCCAGACATTACAGTTTCTTATACTCTTGTTAAATTATTCAAGCTGCAAAAATTTGTTGTTACATTAAATTTTTAGGTTATGTACAGTAACATTTCAAAAGTGTCCATGGTGTCTTATGACCCCCCCCCCCCATATTACTGCAGCCTTTCCTCATTAATAGAAAGCTCTATACACACACACACACACACACACACACACACACACACACACACACACACACACACACATGCGCACACTCACTCTCATAATCACTCTCAAAGAGTCTCGCACACACACGCGCGTGCACACACACATAACAGATACAGACAGACACACACACACACACACACACACACACACACACACACACACACACACACACACACACACACACACACACACACACCTACATGGTCTTCACATTGAAAGTAAAGGGTAAATGTGGCCTTTTTGGCCATGTTAATTTATGTATCAGAGCAATTCTCTCAGTTGGTCAGCTGTATAAAATCCCTTACTATTGACATTTTTGGGAAACAGTGCATGGCTAGTTATCATATGCCATTCCCTTGGAATGCCTCATTAGCACTGCAGTAGGCCATGGAGATTGCCCACTGTGGTGATTCTACAGACTGCATAGAATCACTGTAATGGGATGTCTATAAATCAGAAAGGGTAACCTCTAGTAGAAAAATACTCATGTTAAGACTTACTGCTAGAGGTAGCCCTTTCTGAATCGCAGAGCTATCTTCAGAAGTGATTACTTTTATTTACAAAACATAAAACAGGATGTATTTCTGCCAGAAAAAAAAACAAGCAACTGAAGAATGGCAACAAATTAAATAATTTGCAACAATGTAATAGTTCAATCCATTCACCAAAGTCATGGCACTAATCAGCAGAGGTGCATAAGGTTTTCTTTAAAGATGACAGTATTTCCAAACTGCACCACTTCAAAAAGCTCATGAAACATGAGTCTCTTGCATAAAACAGTATTTTCTGTGAAATGATGACTGAAATAGTATGTGTTCAGAACTGCTGTGAGTCCGTGTGTGTACATTATGAAAATGAATTGCAGCATTGTATCTTAAAAGTATAGCACTGCTATTATAAAAAAATAATGTATCCCATAATGCATTGTGCCTAGTGCCATTTGCCAGTGTATTCCTGATGAGTGAGCTGTTAACATTGTTCTTACTGTGCTGCCTTTTTGTACAGAATAAAAGTTACCATTTTTATTGAAATGCTGGTGCAGCCTGATGTTAATAACATTGCCATTTGAAATGACTGGGCAACATGGGTGAGTATCATGAAAATGATCACAAGCAAAAGTTCAGGGAAGCTGTTTCTGTTATTCAAATAATGAGTTTTAAAGTCTCGTACCACCAATATTTCCCATGGCAAAATAAAAAGTATGTTACCAGAAACTCTTCAATTCACTATGAGAACCCTCCAAGTTCCACTGTCAGATATGGGCCACTCTCTGGACTTCCACACCGGCCAATTCACAGAAGAACAGATACCCAGGTGGCCCATGCTAGTCTAGACCATATGGTCTGAAGAAGCACTAGTATTTGAAGTGAAAGCACTTACCTCATTAAATTTTTAACATTTTATGCTTCCAGTCATGTTTCTGTGCCTTGTTTTCTTCAGTTACATTTGGTGTTGGCTTGCAGGCACAGTTCATTCCTTGGGAATTTTCTTATTTGATTAATGTATGTGAAAATATTGCAAAACAGGATCGGTGACTTATTTTATATGAGGAGAAATTTATTTTGTATTAGTTTCAAAATCTGTTTCACTTTTTAAAGCAATCTACACTTTTAATTATGAACATGATGAATAAAATGTATGAGTATGAAAATACTTCAAATGGATCAGTGCTCGATCTCAATCAACAAGTAAAAATTAATGAATAAATAAATAGGCAAATCTTCTCCAGTGTACCAAACAAGAATAAAATCCAGTTTATCTTCTTGTCTGATTTGTGGAGCCTGTCTCACTTTAGTTTACTGCCTGTAAACTAAGTTAATGAGTTATTTGTTATAGAGTCCAAAATAAATTGATCTTTCTGAAGAAGTTTTGAGCTAATGTAGTAAAGGAAGGCAAATGCAGTGTGCTTATAAAAATAAAGCAATTAGAGATTGGAAGTTTTCAGTTTTCATTAAAAAAAAGCAAAGATCAGAAGACAGTTGTTGTGATTAACAGTAATGTATTTAATAACCTCTAACATACACCCACTAGGAAGACATTTGCCATTGACTGATACTATGCCTAGCATCTTATTATACTTAACCACAAAATATTTGCAAATAAGCAGGTATAGGCTAGCTATTAATGGCAATCCCATGACTTGAAAATTACTTCATCAATATTTCACTCACGGGTGTTGAGATGATCTAGTAATCCAGTCCTTGACCCACAGATCCATCCTGAAAAAATGCAGATGTTTCATTTAGGATAAATGACCATTAATTGTAACTTATTTTCCATTTCTTCTTAAAATCTCTCTCTTCAGTTTTGAAAGCAAGTTATATCATTTTAAGCATGCCACAATTTCTTGAAGGTTGGGGCAACTTAAGACGTTCATATATATTCTTGAGGTAAACATTCAGAGTGCCTCTGTATGATTACCTTTAGATACAAGTTCTCTTGTCATAACTGTGTAGAGACTTCAGAACTTGTTTCATAAGCCAAGAGTTTGACATGCAAAGGCAGTTTCAGGTGAAGCAGAATGGATATCTACAGGTTGCTGTTTTGGTATTGGTGGTACTGACTCAATAACACTGATGTTGAAATGGTCTTCCCAATTGATCTGGAAGGTTTTCTATAAACAACATGGCAACAGGCATCTTTGAGGTCCACCAAGCACGTCCACTCATTGTTCCACAGTAGAAGTAGAATTGACTGGACAGTCACCATCTGTTATTTGGTCTGTTTTACACAGTGATTTAACATACCTGAGGTCCAGAACAGGTCCGAGGTCATTGTTTAACTTTTGTATTAAAAATAATCTTGAATAGGCCCTTGATCCATTTTTGGTCTGGTAGTCCACTTAGCACATCCAGTTGTCCTTCCTCAGTAGAGATAGAATGGACTGTACTGTCACCATCAAAAAATGTAGTCTTCTTTCTGTAATGATTTAATTTGCTGAGGTCCCGAATGAGCCTGAGGTCCTTGTTTTTCTTTGCTGCTAAAAAGAATCTTGAATAGACTCTGGTCTGGTGGGACTTCTAGGAAGGCTCACTTTTTGAACAGCTTGAGGACTTGAGCTGCTGCACTTTTTGTGATGTTGACTGGTCCACAGTCATCAATTCACAAGGTTACATTGAGATAATAAGTAAACTATAACCAATATAATGGTGTTTTTTCATATATCACAGATGATGACTCCAAATTGAACAGTTTCCTAAATATGGTACCAGAACATTGGATCTTGTGCTGAATCCTGCCATGTTCACTGTTAAACAGAGTTGACTAAAAGGGTAGGTGAATTACTTCCCTAACTTCAAGGCCAATCTCTTCATAATGAATGGTAGATAGTTGCTTCCAAGGCTTTAAGGAAAATGATGGAGTATGTTAGTCTTCTTAATGTTGAATGAGAAACTCAAGTGTTCAGTAAGCTTCTCAAACTGTATCTGTTTTGGGGTGGAATTCACTACTGATATGGATGGGAATGACAATCTCAAGCATATAGGAGATCAGTGGCAGATGCCTTGGAAACTAGAGCATTTGAATTTGCACACCCAAGTCTGAAAAATCCTCCATTCATTAATCTTCTTATGTCAAACATGGTAGCAATGTAGACTTTGATGAGGATTAGGATGTTTATTACAAAAATGATGAATGAGGCTGAGGCTATAGCACAATCTTGCTTGACCCAGTTTAACTGCAACCAGCATTCCTGTTACTAAAGCCATCCCTCATCATACTGTAAATGTTTATTTTGCTGAACTCCCAAATCTTGAAGAAACAGAGAGTGTTATATAGCTGGCAAAAACAGCAAATTTGCATTGCCCTGTATCACTCTCCTGGACACTGAAGGCTGGAAATTAGGAACCTAGTGCTGACTAATAAAACCACTACTGTGTAGCGATACCATAATAAACAACTAAATACACAAATAAACTATTGGTCCTGACGAAAGGACTGCAAAGTAAAATGAAATCTTTATTAAAAAGTACTGTGATTAAGCACTTTCATCCTATATTAGTTGGATTTCATTAGAAGTCCAAAAAACAGCAAATCTGCATTACCCTGTATCACCTTCCTGGACACTGACAAACACTGAAGGCTGGACATTAGAAATGTAATATTGACTGCCTACAGATTAATTTTCTGAATTTGGAGCACAATTAAGAGTCCAGTTTTCATAAATAATACCATTTTCATCTTCATGAAGGAAGACACACTATTTCAAAATAATCAAGGTACTGTCTTCCTCTCCACTACAGGAAAACTCCATCTATATTATCTTAAACTGTACCACTTTCACAAATGAAGAAGACATTCCAAAATTCTAGTGTATAATCATACCAACTTAAAGAACAGCAGACATGATATTCACTGTCAGCAAGATCCAGGAAGAAAATCAGGACCTGAGTAAGTTTGTATTTACATAATATAGGCCTTTATCTCTGTCATTTGTGAAGTGTTGTGGAAGGTGCTGCTGATAATGGGTTCCTTCACAAATTCACTTACATCTTGCACTTTCTGTTAGACCAGGCCAGACCAAACAATTCTGATGAATTCCAGCACCTCTTGCAGTGGCTCATAAACAATTACGTAGTATCAATACATTTTGTCATGTTTAAATGGCACAGTAAAAACAGCTGCATTACCTACTGCAAAAAAAGAAGAATGTAATCTAAGTGAAAACATGCTATAGGCGTAAAGGGCTCCCTATCAGATGATCAAAACGCCATTTCCACAAATACAAAATAATCGACACGTATTGTGCGAACTACGTAAATGCCAAACATCCAAAACAGCGAAATCCGAAATGTCGAATTGTTCTGGTTTTTGCCCATCTGCGGTATAGGTAAGTGTGTGATAGGTATGGACCTTTGGGTAGGGTGCGGGTTAAGGTAAGTGTATAGATAGGTAATGTATGCAAGATTTAGTGTAGTGTTAGAAGATGGGTTTTGTTAAATGTATTTATGTGTATTATTTATTTTGTTAGGGTATATCTCCGTAGGGGAAGTGTGCGGTAGTTATGGACCTTTCAGGTTAAGGAGCGGTTAAGGATAGTGCATAGATAGTTGTGTATGTGGGGTTTAGTGTAGGGTTAAAAGTTGGGTTTTGGTGCTTTACTTTAGGGTTAGGAGTAGGGTTTGGTTAGTGTATGTATGCGGTTAATTTATTTTGTTTGGGTAGGTAGTACGTAGCGGGTGATGGGGTTGGCCGACTATGACCGTTCGATGTTATAAATGTCACGGTTTAGTGCATTTGGTCTATTCGCAGTTCGACTAATACGTGTTGCTCTTTTGGTATATGCTGAAATGGATTTTCACGAAACTGATATAGACCAGGCGTAAAGGAAGAGTGAATAGGAGCATGGATCAGTCATATACATTTATGGTGAAGAAAGACTACTGAAAAGTGGGTACCTGGTTAGATGGGAGATCACAGGCTACAGCCCTTTTTGATTTACAGTTGTTCTCAGAAAGGTTTTTTTTTTTTTAACTGACAGGATAACTAAGCTGAAATCCCTCCTGTTATGTTACTAGTGCAGAGGCAGATACCAGATCTGATCCCAAAAGATGAGTATGATCCATAATGAGTTTTTTTTTTCAAAGAAAGTTCTGCCAAATAATGCTTGTTTGAATGTAGATGGCCAATTTCAGTTTTCCTGAATTTCTGCTTCAAGGAACCTGCAGTTTTCCTACTTAGGCAGTGGCCCAGGAGCCAGTTATGATTATTTGACCACTGCAATATGTCTCCCCAACATGAGGATGCTCCTGCCACATAAAATCATAAAACCATTGTAAATGTTATTTATTGACAGTTGCCATTTTATTCAGTTTTAATTTATCGAATAACATCCAAATCCAAGCATAATAAACTTATTCCCCACCCCTCTTTCCATAACGTAGCTGGCGACATCCACCCCAATCCTGGTCCCAACTCCTCTTCAACAAACCTCCCTAGCTCCAACAACAAATCCCCAAATAAAAACCTGAAATTCCTCACCATCAACGCCCAAAGCCTACTAAATAAATTAACCCTCTTCCATGCCTGGCTCAATCATAACCTACCAGACATAATAGCCATCTCTGAAACCTGGCTAAAACCTCATGTAAGTGACTCTGAATTCCTTCCCCCTGGATATCACTCTCTCCGATTCGACCGCCCAAGTAGAAGAGGTGGTGGTGCAGCTTTAATCTACTCCAGCCAGTTGTCCATCACTACATATCCTAACCACATCCCTTCTTTCTCAAATGCTGAACTTGTGATTGGCCTGCTAAAACTAAACATCCATAAAAGCATCTGTATCATCTCCCTCTACATTCCTTCTGGTAACAACACCAATACCCTAGAAGACATACTCTCCTGGACCTCCTCCAATATTAAGATAGAAACCTACATCCTAGGAGATGTAAATATCGATTGGGGAAAAATCAATAACCCTAATCCCGCATCAACAATTAACCTATTCACCTTCACTCAACTTATCAACTCCATAACTAGACCTAATAAAACCAACCCCCCTGGCTCCATACTTGACTGGATCCTAGTATCTCATCCTAACAAAATCATAAAATCTGGAGTCATTCCCGACTCTCTAGGAGACCACCTCCCTGCCTTCACCATTCGAGCTGCTCCCACTTTCTCACACTCCCTCCAATTCATTCATACTCGTAACCTATCTAACTTTAACCCTACTGCTTTCTCTGCTTCCCTTAAGCTAACTAACTGGAACCCTCTAAAAATACTACCTTTAGACAAAGCTGTTGACTACTTTAATTCAACATTCTTAACAGTCCTTAACTCCCTAGCTCCAACAAGAACTAAAAGAGTTAAAACAAAAACTTAAAATTAACGTTCTCCAACAAGGAAGTAATGTATGGATATAACACACTAAAAATAAGTCTGCTGCTGTGAAAACACTGACTATAAAACCAAACTGCTACCATTTTTAAGCTAGCTAAAAATCCCTTTGATGTTTAGAGACTGTAAAATAAAATAGTAAATAAAAAAAATGAAATGTAAAAAATTGACTAGCAAAAGTAACTGCTTCAGCAGTCACAAGGATGTACTGTTTTACTTTCTCCTCTCTAAGCGTCACTTAGAAAGCCATGTTTAGTGACCCATGAGGTAGAAAAAATACTTCAATTACGTGTGTGTGTGTGTGTGTGTGTGTGTGTGTGTGTGTGTGTGTGTGTGTGTGTGTGTGTGTGTGTGCACGTGTGTAAATACTTAACTTATATTTTGGATGCCAAATACTTCCTCTAACAGCAGTTACATATACAATGTGAACTTTGAAACTTTCAATGGAGAAATTATTTTACATCAAAAATATAAAAATATATGCCAATAAAAAACAACTGTGAAACAATTTAACAGATAGCCCATTAATATGCACAATAATGTCCTCGGGGGGGGGGGGGTTATGAGGGGGAATAATGGACCTTCCAGGGCTGAGAGATACTGCAAACATATGAGTAAAAATCAGATATAAGACAGTTAAGGGGCACAAGGGATTGGAATGTTTGCACTGGATGAGTTTGTTTTTCATTTATTGGAGGAGGTGCCGTGGTGCAGCAGATAGCTTTGTCACCTCACAGCAAGAGGTTTCTTGGTTTGATTTTCAGCTGGGATGCTTTCTGTGTATGGTCTGCATGTCCTCCCTGTTTTCACTTGGGTTTCTTCGGGTGTTCCAGTTTCCTCCCACATCCCAAAGACATGCAGTAGGTGCCAAATATTTCTCTAACAGCAGTTACATATACAATATGAACTTTGAAACTTTCAATGGAGAAATTATTTTACATCACAAATATATAAATATATGCCAATAAAAAACAACTGTGAAACTATTTAACAGATAGCCCATTAATATGCACAATAATGTCCTCGGGGGGGGGGGGTTATAAAGGGGAATAATGGACCTTCCAGGGCCGAGAGACACTACAAACATATGAGTAAAAGTCAGATATAAGACAGTTAAGGGGCACAAGGGATTGCAATGTTTGCACTGGATGAGTTTGTTTTTCATTTATTGGAGGAGGTGCCGTGGTGCAGCAGATAGCATTGTCACCTCAGAGGTTTCTTGGTTTGATTTTCAGCTGGGATGCCTTCTGTGCATGGTCTGCATGTCCTCCCTGTTTTCACTTGGGTTTTTTCGGGTGTTCCAGTTTCCTCCCACATCCCGAAGACATGCAGTAGGTGAACTGGGCACTCTAAATTGGCCATAGGTGTGAGGGTGTGTGTGTGGTGTGGATGAACTGCCATAGCAGGGCTGGCTATCCAGTGGTGCAAACCTTGGCTGTAGTTGATTATCACTGTTGAAGTGACAACCCGAACCTATGTGCAAAAATGGGAAAATGTAGTTGTGGATGGATGGATTTTATCAAAATCAGACATATGAATATGCATTCAGTAAAGAAAGACAGCCACCTTAGGAAATTATATCATTGACAGCACACCAGTACTCATGGATTTGGATATGCATGTACCTAGATTTTGACCAACTTGTGTCTAATGCAGTAAAGTAGTAATTTTGTGTTGCTCAACTAATAAGCAAGGGCATAGGTTCATAGGTGTGTACTAGGCTAATGGCCCTGGAGCCTTTACAAGACTAGACCATAGGATTATCCTGGCATCATGCCACCTGACCATAGTTCCCAGTGCCTCTGTCGAGTAGAGCCACTGGAGTGATCCCTGTGGTGAATTTTCTATTTCCCATCCACTCATCAAGATTTCTCTTGAAGAGGGCAGTGAGGTGCTCTGTTTGACATGTATGGGAAGTCTATTCCAGAGCATGGGCAGTTTCTGGGTGAGGAACCTGTCCCTCCATCATGTTCTGTTGATTGTGGTAATGAGGTTGAGGTCTCTGGAGTGTGTAGTGCAGAGGGATTGGGATTTCTTTAGATGTAGCATTTCTAACAGAGCTGGGTCAGACATGGCTTTGCAAGTCAAGCAGAGATTGTCATCTAGATCCAAGGAAGTCATCATTCAGCTGTATTTGGCTCCCGTTGGGCTCATCATTGAGTATGGTGCCCCCTTATGTTCCTGACTATGCACGTGCAACAAGTGGAATGTCCACAGAGGTTCCTCACAAAAAGAACATATGGCATAAACAGCATGCATTATGCAGATTGCATCAAAGCCCTGTCTCTGTACTCTTGTTTTCTACAAATTGTTGACAGGAAATCTATTCCTGGCATACAAGGCATCCTTAGATCTCACTCTGATGAACCTTTTGCATATCCTCACAACGAATAGTATCAGAATTACTTGATCTATGTAGTTTAAGTTTGCTTGTTACATAAACAAGACACATTGGAGGAACAGGTATCTGTCTCAGATAATTCCCTTTCTCTAACAGGTTTCCCATCTATGTGAAGCAGAGCTGTTCATTAACTGTATTCATGAGAAAAATGGACCAGTGGATGTGAAATTGGAAATACATCCCGGGTGTAGTGCCTATGTTTCTAATGGACAGAGAGAGCCTGTAAATCTTGCCCTAGTTTATATGCACCCCTTAAAATAACCTCTAATGCACATAAACTTGTGGGATACAATTGGGATGCTTGATTAGGCTTGTAAAGGCTCCAGTGGTCATTAGCCTGGTCTACACCTATGAACATATAAGTGGCTGTAATTACTGGGGATGTGTGTGTGTGTGTGTGTGTGTGTGTGTGTGTGTGTGTGTGTGTGTGTGTGTGTGTGTGTGTGTGTGTGTGTGTAAATGTGTATGTGTGTTTGGACTTTGAATACTTACATAACTTATATTTTAGATGTATAATAGTTCCTCCAACAATTATATATGCTATACCAACTTTCAAACATTTGGCAGAGGATCTATGTAACCTCAAGAAAATCTAAATGCACATATGGTTGCCACATTTTAAGTAGGCCATTTTGGAATATGGGGATGTGGCCAATATGATACTGGCCACACCCTCTACCCATGTCAACACTACAGGAGTGTTGAAAGAAATGAAGTTATAGGTACTATTGTGTGAAGTTATTACAGCATACTGTGAAATCTCTTAAAATCGTTTAAAGTATGCAGCAGTAAAAGTGAAGCATTATGGCAAAACAGATCACTCAGCTATAACAGTAACTAATCTTTACTGAAAAATACACATTGTGCATATTAAACAGACAAGTATGTTTATTTAAAAAGCAAAAAAACTTTAAACTCTTCATATTACACTAACCATACCTATTCTGAACAAGAAAACTAAAACTTCTGCATACAAGCACATTAAAAATGTTTAAATGTGTATAACTAAGAGTATGTTTATTGTAAATTAAAGCAAAAAAACTC
Organism: Protopterus annectens; assembly: GCF_019279795.1. NCBI lineage: Eukaryota > Metazoa > Chordata > Ceratodontiformes > Protopteridae > Protopterus > Protopterus annectens. Next base: position 419,307,905 of record NC_056749.1, read on the forward strand.
TAAATTCTACTTATTACACTAACCATAACAATTCTAAACAAAAAAAACAAAACATCTATATACTGCATACTACAAGCAATCTAAAATAAATCAGTTATTTATTTTTAAATGTATACTTTGCATTTGATTTGATGGCATGAAGAAGTGTCCATTTTGATATAATATTTGATTAAAAGTCATTGCATTCCATTTGGTAATTTACAGTCATCATTAGCTCAACTTTTAACAAGTCCATACTACAAAGATTTTACACGTCTGTCATTTTATTCTTTACCAAAGAAAAACTCTCTCCACAAATGGATTGGATGTTGGTATAAAAAATACGCTCACAACTACCAGATATAGTGCAGTCAGCTCAGGCCCTTCTCTGAAAAGCTTCAGAAACTTTTCAACTTGGTGATAAAGCCTGGGGTACATAATTCTTGGAGAAAGGGCTTGAATTTTAAATAGTCCTGGAAAAGATGATCTTCATCTATGTCCTGCAGACTCAGGGCAGTAGTCACACTGAGTAAGTCACTGAAAACAAAGGGTTCAGTTAAAAATAACTTAGACAATGTAAACAAGTAGTTGTTTTCACTACAATCAAACCACTCTTCTAAGTACATGACTGCTGTCTCCAAGAACCTGATGAAGTCTCTTTTCAGCTTCTTAAAAGAAGTGCTGTCTAATGAGTTCATAAGTGTCCTAAGTTTTCTACCAAAGAAGGCATCTTCAGCTCTTGCCTACATTTTTTTTTTTGTTTAGAGAGACCACCACTGAAAATGTCTTCATGGCAGTAAGTGAAGCTTTTTCTAATATACTTATGCGCTCATTAAAATCAATGAGAACAATGCTTAGAAAGTACAAATAGTACTAGGGTAGTGTAGGGAATGTTTCCTCCCCATGTGCATTACCTGAAAAGTTGCAGCCATATGTGCCATGGGAGGGTGTCTCCTCTTCTCCATGGGAAAGGAAATATGACTGGAGCACTGGGAGATTTTTTACTACTCTCAGTAGCTGGTAGGAGTGACAGCCACCTTGTTGGCATGTGCCTTTAAAGATTGTCAAATTGCATGTCACAGAAATCAAATAAGTCTTTCAAGTCTCTTGCTCTTGGAGCAGAACCTGAGAAATGACTGAAAAGTTTAATCATAAACACTTCCTCATCATAAGGTAGTTGTGCTGCAGCTTTTTGGCTACATTATGAACTATGATAGCACCATAGTTAGCTTTTTGTACTCATGGACACTTTTCTTTTAATCTGGTATATACATCAGGCTTATTTCCATAGTTGCCACTGGCATTATCAGTTCCATATGCTGAAATGCTGCTCCAGAGCAAAGAGAAATTTTCCATAATGTCTGAAATCTGTTGTGATATGGCCTGGGAAGATTCATCGGGGTCTTCATAGAAGTCCAAAAGGCCATTCACCACCCATTCATCTTTGGAAAAATGCTGCATAACAAGTGGAAATAATGTTATGTTTCCCTTGTTGGAAGCACCCAATGATATGGCAAATGAAGTGTCTGGTTTCTGCAGGTCATGCAGGAGGCATTTGAATGAGTGCAGTCCTAGAACAGTTTCAACAATGTCTTTAGCCTTGATCCTCCCACAAGATAGTTTCTTTGCAAAGTCTGAATCACTGTACAACTAGCTGGCCAATTTTACTGCACAGTCCAAACTATTATAGGAGATACTATGCTTAACTGCATGGAACACATCAGAGGCTTCTGCTGCAATGATCTTAAGTTCTGGTCCTTCAAGGTTTGTGCTCCTTGCCCACTTTGTCATCAGGTGACTGTACTTTGCCTGTATAATAGCAGTCTTATGTTGTTCACTTGCCTCATGTCAAGCAACATCATTTCTTCTACTATGGGTGACTAGGAAGTCCTTTTTGCAGTACATGCAAAATGCTTTTAGGTCTTTGCATTTCTTGATCCAAATTCTATTTTTCAGACATTTATTTATTTATTTATTTCCAATTTGATGATCGGGGAGGTCCACTGGGCTCAAGGAGCCCATTTTCAGTGGAAACCCAGGGAGAAAATCTCCATAAAACAAAGTAGACATTATAATAGTTAAACAAGTAGTACATGATTACAGGTTGTACATTAGAGAACAGTAGTACAGAATCATCATAGTATTGAGATTTTAAAACATCTGAGATGGGTATTAAAGTCACAATTGTAGGAGAACAGAAGGTAAGATTGATCCTGTATTGGGTAAGGTGGGAAGAAACTTTACTTGTATGGATGTATGCATGTGTTAGGCAGGATTAGGTAGGTAGAGTACAATTGCATTTCTTGTTATTGGTGAGATAAGACTGGAGCTGGGTTTTAAAGTGATGAAGGTTTTCAGAAATCCTTAGAGAAGGAGGAAGAGAGTTCCATTTTTTGGCTAAGGGAAAGGATAGAAGAAGTTGACCTGGGGGACGATTTGGTTTGTGTACAGAAACTAGATTTTGGTGGACAGATCTTCTATTAGGGTTGTATAGTGGTAAGACATTTGTTAGTGCAGGGCACCTGGTAGGCTTGAAAATATGTGTGTGGGCTGTAGTGAGTTGGAGGTAGTCCAGGTAGTTTGGAAGTTTAAGCCATTGCAGCTGGTGGAGAGGTATGCAGTGGTGGGTAGAGTATTTGGACTTGGTGGCAAACTTTGCGATTTTGTTGTAACAGGTTCCAAGTTTAGGAGAGATAGAGAAAGATAGGTTGATTAATAGGGGGGCACTGTACATCAGAGATGGTAGTAAGTAGTTAGTAGTGAGGGTCTGTCTTGTAGGGGGGAGAGAAAGTGGGAGTTTCTATACAGCATGCCAAGTTTCTGGTGTGTTTTCTTAATATTTAGCTGAATATGGGTATTGAATGTTAGGTGTTCATCAATAGTAACCCCAAAAAGTTTAGCAAAAGGAACAACTTCTATAGTGGAGTTGGCATGACTGATAATATAGAAGGAGGTTTTGTCAAGAGGGAGAGATTTAGATGGAGAGAATAGTAGAATTTTGGATTTGATGGCATTTAGAGAGAGGTGGTTATGAAGCATCCAGTTCTCAGTAGTAAAAAAAGCAGTTTGAGTTTTTGTTTGGAGTTCGAGAAGGTTAGGAGCAGAGCAGATTAGAGTTGAGTCGTCTGCATATTGAACTATCTTAGTGTTTGGAATGGCCACATGGAATTCATTAATAAAGATTTTAAAGAGCATTGGGCTGAGAATGAAACCCTGGGGTACTCCGGTTGGGGTTGGAAAGAAAGTTGAGGTGCCTGTTTTCCATTTCATGGCCTGAGATTGGCCAGAGAGGTAGCTGCTGAACTAGATGAGGGGGTTGTGTGAGAGATTAAGATTGGAAAGGTGATTTAGGAGGTGGTAATGGGAGACAGTATCAAAGGCCTTGGAGAGGTCAAGAAGGACTGTGGACACTAGTTCTCCAGAGTCACGGGCGTAGTTTACTATGTCTAGGAATGAGAGAAGAGCAGTTATTGTGCTGTGGCCGGGACAGAATCCATGTTGAGTTGGGGTGAGGAGTTGGTTATTTATAAGGAAAGGCATGAGCTGGAGGTGGATACATCTTTCTAGTATCTTTGAAATAGTAAAAATAAAATGAAAACTCCAGCAAAGCTAGAACTTCCACTGAGTGACCCCCCCACCCAAACCTCTTGTATCAGAGGCACATGGGATATATGCAAATGACCCTTATGAACATCAGGTGTTTCAGCTAATTGGCGATTCTGAATGCCCATGACCTGTTACGTCATTTTAATGGACAATTTCAGGCCAATAAAAGGTTTGGCTTTATTGGCCTGAAATTGTCCATTAAAACAACATAACAAGTCATGGGCATTCAGAATCGCCAATAAGCTGAAACACCTGATGGTCATAAGGGTCATTTGCATATATCTCATGTGCCTCTGATACAAGAGGTTTTGGGGGGGGGGGGTCACTCAGTGGAAGTTCTAGCTTTGCTGGAGTTTTCATTTTGCTTTTACTGATTGGTTTTTCAGTGACCTTCTCACTTATTGTTTTAGTATCTTTGAAATAGGAGAGAGAATGGCTATGTGCCGGAAGTTGGAGATGCCATAATTTTTGCCTCCTTTGTGGAGGGGTAGGATAAAGGCTGCACGCCATAGTTTGGGGACATAAGATTCTTGTATGAATCTGTTAATGAGAATGCTAATGGGGATGGCGATTCCATCTGCTGCATGTTTTAGAAAGAGTGAGGGCATGTTGTCAGGGACATTGGAGAAAGCCTTAAGCTTAGAGATGAGATTTTGTATGTATGAGGTGGAAATGGGTTTGAGATGAAAGATGGGAGGAGAGATAGAGGTGGTTGGTTGGGGAGGGGGTTTGAGTTGAGGGGGGGGAGTTGTTGTTTGGGAAGGTCTTGGTGAATTCTGCTATAGAGTTAATAAAAAAGGAGTTGGATAGTGTGGATATTTCTGGGTCAGACTTAGTAGTGTCAGGGCAAGGATTTGTCTTGGTACCTGGGTTGAGAAGAGAGTTGATGGAATTTCAGAATTGTTTGGGTTTTTGGAGTGATTTGATTGTAGTTTGGTATAGTATGATTTTTTATCCTGTATAACATGTTTTTTGGCTAGGTTACGGAGTTGTTTATATTTTAGAAGGGTATCAGGGTGCTTATTACGTTGGTAAATTTTCCAGGTCTTGTCACTTTGTTGCATAAGTATTTTGGTGTCTTTAGTAAGCCAAGGCACTGAATTGGTTTTTATACGTTTTGTTCTAGGAGGGGCTTGGGAGTTAAGGGTATCTAAGAAGGTAGAGTTGAAGAATTCAACGGCATGTTGTAGAGGAAGAGTTTTTAGATTGTCCCAGTTTATTAGTTTGAGAGAATTAGAGAAGTTTGTGTGGCTAAAGTTTGTGAGGTTTCGTGTGTGGATATATTGATGTTGGTGAGGAGTGGTGGGAGTTGCTCTATGGATGAAAGCTGGCAAGTGGCCACTAATGGAGTCTGGTAAGGTGCCAGTATGGGAGATTTTATTTGGGTGAGAGACTAGGGCCCAGTCAAGTATGGAGCCAGGGGATCATTTTATTGGGTCTGGTAATGGTATCTGTAAGCTGATTGAAATTAAATAGGTTGATTGAGAAGGAGGGATTATTGTTATTAATTTTGTTCCAGTCAAAGTTTACATCTCCTAGGATGTATATCTCAAGTTTAATATTGGTAGAGGCCCATAGTAGAATGTCTTCAAGTGTAGAGGTATTATTCCTGGTTGGGATGTAGAGGGCTATAATGCAAATATTTTTATAGTTATTTATTTTGAGCATTCCTGTGCATAGTTTGGCGTTGTTGAATTGAGGAATAGGGTTTTGGTAGGGAGTGATGGAGAGTAGGCTAGAGTAAATTAATGCTACCCCACCCCCTTTTCTATTTAGGCAGTCATTCCTGAGGGCATGACATCCAGGGGGAAGGACTTCTGAGTCAGAAATATTGGGTTTTAGCCATGTCTCTGAGACAGCTACTATGTCAGGAAGGGTATGGCATAGTCAGGCATGGAACTGGGCTATTTTGTTTTTTAGGCTCTGGGCATTGACGGTTATGAGTTTGAGAAATTTAGAGTTGATAATATTGGTAGCAATAAGGGGAGTTGGATTGCTGCTGGTAGTAGGGCTTGGGTTGGGGTGTATGTCACCTGCTAAGCATAGGTAGTTAAAAGGGAAAGAGAGCAGGGCTTGAGGTTTATTATTTTAGTTTTCTGGGATGTTTAATATAGCTTTATGTATTTGGCGTTTCATTGAAGAGGGAAAAAGTTTTAGCTTGATGTAGTGAAGTGGGTTTGGTTGAAGTAGAGAGGAGGATATGGTGCAAAAGTGGGATCTGGAGGGGTGAGGATGGGAGTTTGTAGACAAGGTGGGGGATAGGAAAGAAGGAAGGAAGGGGCTAGTTTGTGAGAGGAATAAGAGGTAGCAAGGTATAGGTTCATAGGTAGGTATTAGGCTATCGGCCCAAGGGCCTATGTAAACCTAGCCAGCAAGGTACCATAGCTTACGCCCTCCCAAGAAAGTTATTTTCCTGTGCCACTGTCCAGCAGAGACACAGAAGTGATCCCCGGGGTGTATTTCCTATTTCCCATCCACTCATCAAGATTTTTCTTGAAGAGTGCTAATGAAGAACTTTGCTTGACATAGATGGGTAACTTGTTCCAGAGTATAGGAAGTCTCTGGGACAAGAATCTATCCCTCCAGTGTGTCCTGTTTATTGTGGTGACAAGGTTTAGGTCCCTAGAGCATGTAGCTTGGAGTGATTGGGATTTCTTTAGGTGTAGCATGTCCAACAGCTCTGGGTTTGACATAGCTTTATATGTCAGGCAGAGATCACCTCAGAGTAGGCGATATGCTATGGAGTAAAGCTGGAGTTTTTAATAGGTCGATAGGGGAATTAGAAGAAGTATGGTGAGAGAGAGAGAAGGATTTGAGACAGTGGGGGAGATATGGTGTGTTTAGATAATTATGTGGATGGTTGGAAGGTACGTTTGGAGGAGGAAGTAGGATTAGAGGGGGCTATGAGATGGTAGCAGGGAGGAGTATAGTAATGACTATGGGATCTTGTGGGTTGGAATGGGGGAGGGGAGAGATTAAGTACTGGAGGAAGGGAAAGGGAGGGGATAATGATGAGAAGTAACCTGATTAGTTGATAGGGGGAGGGGACCTGAGGCTGCAATAAGTGTAGGAGTAGTGGGAGTGGGTGGGAACTGGGGGCAGGGTAGGGGAGCGGAGTGAGCCCACAGGGCGAACGGAGTGGGTAGAGCCAAATGGGATGAAGGGCACCAGCAAGAAACAATCACTAAGCAGGGAGCAGTTAGAGGCAAGTTGGGCAACAGGGGAATGAGATGGGGCCTTATGTATGTAGATAGAGAGACAAGCAAGAAGTCACTGGGGTACGGTACCTCACACTGGGTACTCTGATAGAGACAGAGCTGTGGGCTAACTTTGGTTAGGCTTGATCTATGTGATACCTCAGTAATGGGTGCAAGAAATGTTAACTGCGGTGAAAGGCCAGCAGGGGAGATGAAGAGCACCAGTAAGAAACAATCAGTGAGCAGGGAGCAGTTAGAGGTAAGTTGGACAGCAGGGGAATGAGATGTGGCCTTATGTATGAAGATAGAGAGACAAGCAAGAAGTCACTGGGGTAAGGTACCTCACACTGGGTACTCTGATAGAGACAGAGCTGTGGGTTGACTTTGGTTAGGCTTGATCTATGCGATACCTCAGTAATGGGTGCAAGAAATGTTAACTGCGGTGAAAGGCCAGCAGGGGACTGTGCTGCCACCAAATGGCTAGACTAAGAGCAGGCTATAGGATAAGGATGGACAGACCAGGGAATGGAATAGGAGCAGTTAGGGGAGTATGAGGCTGCTAGTGAGCATACACTTGATAAAGTGTAACAGCATTTAGACAAAGCTTTACAGGGACAGTAGTTCATAACACAGGGTTACATACACTTTAAACAATCCAAGGTAGTGGGTAGGCTGATGTGGGTAGGAAGCACTGTTGAATCTCCTTTCAGGTACTATAGATTCAGAGGCTGAATGCCTGGGTTTTAGTAGAACAGAGGGAGACACAGGGATAACACTGCTGTATTTGAGCTGTAGAGAAAAGTAACAGATAGGTAAGAACTTGCAACTAAAAAAATTATTTATAATACTAGCATAGGTAAAATACACTTTAAGAAAGAATGAGTCTGTGTGGAAAGATGGCGGGTAACCTAGTGAGGGGTTTGTAGTGGAGGTGAGAGCATGCAGACACTAGAGGCAGGGAGGAACAGATCAAATTAGGCATGTAAAGCAGAGGTATCCATGTTAGTAGACAGGCAGATGAATACAGTACTCATTGGGATCAAAAACATTTACACTTTAGGTGGTAATGTAAAGCAAACACAGTCCTACTGTAGCAGCGCTCATGTACGAGCAGATAGCAGGTCAATTGTTGAACAGAAACATGAATACAGTACACATTGGCATCAAAACCATTTACACTTTAGGTGGTAATGTAAAGCAAACACAGTCCTACTGCAGCAGCGCTCCTGTACGAGCGGATAGCAGGTCAATTGTTGAACAGCAATGAGTTTTACCGGTTACAGAACATCCACAACATATGTATAACATGCAGTAAAGTGTTTACACCTTGGAGGAAGTTAAATGCCCTGAAAGGTATGCATTCGGGAATGTACACTTTGGCAGACACCATGGATTTAGCTGTCTCTTGAGCACAAGCAGATAGTGGTTATATTTTATAACATTAAGCCGGAATTACCGGTTTCATGAGGTTCGGCTAAGAGACAGGGACAAATGCAGCTATTAAGCTACCAGTAGCTGCTTAGCTATTACTCGGGCATGAGCAGATAGTTGTTATATTTTATAGCATTAAGCCAAAATTACCGGTTTCGTGAGGTTCGGCTAAGAGACAAGGACAAATGCAGCTACTAAGCTATCAGCAGCTGCTTAGCTACTACTCAACATTAACAAGGCACCAGAAACGCCTTTAGCAAGCTGCTATAACACAAACAAACCTGCCATGAAACACAAGCAAGAGGAATCATAGGGAGGAGGGTACACCTACTGAGGTCAGCTGTTTAGCCCTGTTATGCACTCAACTCCCAAAGTTATGTATTTAGCGTGCAGAGTGTAACAATCATTGGTGCAAGCCTGAAACACTTATGGTCAAACCACTTTCACTCCTTGACCCGTTTACAGTGTGCTCTCTGCATGCTATGTACTGTGGGAAGTTTATTTCCCGGTTAAATCTGTGAGCTATCAGTACTATGTACCAGCAAGCAACAACACCTTGTGGTAACAGCCTACGGCCAATACAACATAATAAGAATTCAAGAGGCTGTATTCAAAGCATGCACTATAAAAGCCTTCACTATAAGGGCTGGCACAAAGACCGCAATAGACCAGGGCTTTGTGAACCAGCCACTAATAACAATCCGTTAGGCTGCATGTATTAGGAACATTCATAATCATCAATTATACTCATTCTCTTATTGGTGGCAGACTGTGATGAAGTTGCTGCGCTCTTCATTCTTGAATATGCACTTACCTCATATACATATTTTGCAGAACTTTGCTAGTATGATGCAGTAACATAGCTAAACTGCCATTTGATAGAACTGGCATGAACATCATCATCAGAAACAACTGACATGAACAAAACACTGGCATCTGAAAGAATTGGCTCTAAAAAACACTGGCATCTAAAAGAACTGTCTTGAAAAAACTGGCAATGAAAAACATGTAACCTGAAATAACTGGGATGAAACACTGGCATTTGAACAAACTAGCATTAAATTGCACTGACATTTGAAAGAACTGGTTTGAAAAACACAACATCTGAAAACTAGCATAAAAGCATTTAACAATTTGTAAAGTACTACCTGATCTATAATATAGATTTACTGAAGACCTGAGGAGTGAAAGAGAAGGAAATCTTTAACATTAAAAAACACTTAAAAAGACAGAATCCCACAGCTAAGTATGGGGAAAACATTTCAGCCATTAAAACCTTGACATTAACATACAGCTGATAGCCATACCTCTCAACCTCTTAGAGCAAGAAATGTGGGCAAAACCAAAATTAATGAAGGGCAAAGACCCAAAAATCAGGGACAGATTTTAATTATTGCAGTTATAAACTTTGGAAGTTACTAGAATAGGTTTTGCATTAGAATGTATTTTCTGAAGGATGTAAAGTCTGAAACTCATACTCAAACGTCTGTCATTAGTGACGTCAAACCCAAATGATTTGCCAGAAAACCACAAATTTAATTAGGAACAGACTAGAAATATAAGGCAAAATCTGTACATTTTGAAAATTTTGAAAAGCTGAGAGGTATGTTGGTAGCAGTTGTATATCCCTGCAACAGTAAAAACATCTAACAAGAGAAAATAAAAAGCACCCTTACAAACCATTAGTAGACACTATTTGAACAAAACAGCTACAGATTTAGCTTGGTTCCCACATTATACTCCATATCTAAGCAGGGCAGTGAAAACATTTTAAAGCATTAACATTATAATAACGATTTACCTTGCACAACAAAGAAAAAATAAGACACCAGGACAGCCACAATGCATTCTATCACTGCTGTACTCAACCCTCTACAGTTCACTTCTGAACATGGCATTAAAAACAAATAAATGAATGAACAAAATAAAGTATACACACATTTCCACTTGTAAGCACAAACTACCCCAAAACAACCACGATAATGTCTATTACTAGAATACCAAATACACTATGTTTACCTCTGAACATGCACCCCCAGAACAAAGTTATTCACACATTTTCACTTTTAAAAGTACTTTTTGCTAGTCATCATTAAACAGCTACTATAAAATAAAAGATAATGCACAGCAGACCCCCACGGACCCCATTTACCTCTGAATGTAGCAATTAATAAGAAAAAAAATAATAACCATATAGCACTAATTTACCCAGCACAATGAAGAAATAAAGAAAATAACCAGTAATAATACAGCCTAATTTGCGCTATACCCAAAGTAGCACATTTTAACCTTCTTGAAGAGAATATTTACAAAGTAAAAAAAAAAACATTTCCACCAATAAAAGCAAAGTATTCTGAAAAAACAATGACAGCATGTACTAGTAGAATGCCAAATGCACTATGTTTACCTCTAAACATGCCCTCCCCCCAAAAAAATAAAGTTTTGTACACACATTATTACTTTTTAAAGTAGTTCTTGCAAGTTATCACTAAACAGCCACTATAAAAATACCCACAGCAGTATATCTTAACTTCAGGAAGACACCGTTAAAAAAAATAAAATGAACACATTTAAACCAAAAAGTGCAAACTATCGCAAAACATTTCTGTTTGTAAATGCAAACTATCCAGAAACAGCCACAATAAATACATATAAATTTATCTATGAACCTTGCCCCCATAAGCAATACAAATCGTTATAGAAGTATACATTTTACCCTTTAAAAACTACTGCTTGCAAATCATCCCAAAACAACCAAGTCAAATAATAAGGTATAGCACTCCCCTAAAAAGTAAAGATAATAATATATGTAATAATTAATAATTACACATATAATTGTATATGCAGTTTTTACACCTCTAACATCTACTACTTGCAAACCACAAATAACCACTGCAAATTTTGTACAGTGTACGTCATTTACCATTGTACATTAAAAAAGTAAAAATTGAAATAAAACCCAATATTCCTACAGTTCACTGCTGTTGATACTGGCGATGGACTACATTAGCAAAAAGGTCAGAGGGGACAGATCAACAAAGTTGCTGTATGCAGACTATGTGGCAGTACAGGCAGACTCTGATCTAGAATTTCAGCAAAGGATAAGAGAATGGAATGCAAAACTGAAGGCACATGGGATGAAACTAAGCACAGGTAAGACGGTGGCAATGGCAGCAAACTGGGAAATCAGAAGAAGCTGAGAACAGAGATAGAAGGGAAGATAGTGGAACAGGTAAACTGCTTAAAGTATCAGGGGGGTGTTGAGGAGAAGGGAAGTATGAATGAAGAAGTCACAGCTAGAATCATAGGGGCTGTAACCAACTGCCATAGAGTGTTAGAGGTAGTCTATGACAGAAGAATGCCAAAAAAGCTGAAAAGTAAGGTGTACAAGACAGTGGTGCGACCACTACTACTGTATGGTACAGAAACCTGGGCAGTAAAGGCAGAACGGTTGAAGAAGCTAGATGTGATGGAAATGAAGTGCCTTTGAAGGGTGGTAGGATGCACACTATGAGTCAGATGAAAAAATGAGGACATAAGAGCAGAAGCCAAAGTAGCTCCAATTGCAGAAAAGATCAAAGAGAACAGATTACAGTGGTTTGGACACATGCAGAAAAGCAGAAGACAATCTGGTGAGGAAGATTTGGGACAAACAGGAAGAAGGTAAGAGGAAGCGAGGACATCCAGCAAAGAGGTGGATGGATTGTGTGAAAGAAGATCTGCAACAGTCAGGCATGAGTGTCAAAGAAGGCAGAAGTGTGGCACTGAATTGAGGGTGACAGTTAACACGATACCCCAATCTCATGTAGAAAAAAAAAATGGGAAAAAGGCGGCTATGATGATGATGATTCCCTACTTTTTAAAAAGTTAGATCCAGAAGACAATACTTGTACTTACCACTACAATTACAGTCTTTGCTGGGATGGCTGGCTAGCTGCCTTCCCTTCTGGGCTGGTGGGGTTGATTGGATGGCTTCTTTTCTGGGCTTTCTGGCATCCCTTCTGGGCTCAGGACTGGCCTTTGGTTATTTGGTACTCTAGGCAAAAGGGCTCCACAGCGCCCCCCCACACACACACACCACCCAGTGCCCCCATCCTTGTCTATCTACATCCAGATTACTGGAAAAGCACCCCTGCTAGCCTGGCACCCTAGGCTGCCACCTAGTTAGCCTATGCCTAAGACCAGCTATGTCTGGGCTGTCTGGCTTCCTGGAGTAGCTGGCTTGCTTGTTGACTTCATGGACTGGCTGACTGGCTAACTTCCTGGAGTGGCTGGCTGGCTAACTTCTTGGAGTGGCAGGCTGACTAGCTGGGATCCTTGATCAAAAAATGTCAAATCTCACAACCCTTTTGATTAGTGGCTATAGAAGTGCTATTAAAAACTGCTGTACAGACACAGGCTTTGTAGGGTTCTTTCTGCCACAGTTGCCACTCCCTTCATGTATTCCAGACAATTGCTACATGAGCTAAAACACCCAGACCTAACAGGGAATAGCAATGCCTACTGGGTTGGGGATGTAACTAATTTGCCACTGAAAAGCTCAAAGTAAGTGTGGCTTTCCATGGAGATTCAACCTTTCGGCAAACTGTGATTTTTGTAACCCCACTGTTTTACACAGCAGGCAATGGGATCATTCAATTTAACCTGTGAGTGTCGCACTTTTAACAGGATGGGTGGCAACCTTAACTGCATACAATGTTTTGTTGAGATAAGTCAATGAGTTGATAAAGGAAGATCAATAACAAAGGCTCTAATTCTAGCAACAGTATTAAAAACTATGAATGGAATACAAACCATATCAGCCCAAATGACACCTACTAATCACCGGTGTCAGATTTCTCAGACATGAACACTGAACTACAGTTGTTATTTTGAAAAGAAAAATTAACTCATCTAAATTCTTAAGCTTCTCATTCAAACCTTCCTTAAATGCTATATCAAAGATGGCCACCAATGAAAACCAGAGGAAGGAAATCATTAAAACTGCAGACTGAGGCTGACAGTCAAAAGTAAGCAGTCAAGAGTACTGCGTTAAGCTGATAAGAGGGAAAACCACAAAAAATCCTTTCATCATACAGATTTCTCTCCATCCCTGTAAAATGACATAGGGAAGGTGAAGGCTTTGAGTGTAAAACAAAATCATGCCACCCATGGCAGCCCCCTTTCAGGCCATTTTGGGGTAGAACAATTTAGAAAATAATAACAAGCACTTATTTTGATACAGAGGCACTAGTAGTGCAGAAATGTTCAAGTTATGCTGAAAAATGTATGTATTTGTTTCAATTTTTGGTCACAGTTTTCCTTTAATCTGGTGACAGTTGTGGCTGTATTCACTTCTCACAGCAGTAATCCATTATTTATCTTTATTTTTTTATCTGTAAGGACAATTACAGTGATCAAGGTAGGGAGTGTGCCCCTGAATGACAGCACCAAATACATTATCATACATCTCAACATTCCAGATTTTTACAGAATGCCCACATTTTTGCTTCTGTTTCTTGAGCTGCGGTGGTGGTGCTGTGGTAGCGTTGTTGCCTCACAGTAAGACATTGTCCTGTTCGATTCCCAGCTAGAGCGTCTTCTGTGTGAAGACATACGTGAATGGGCATACCTTCATTGAAGATTGTGCATCAGAGCTGGCAGCTCGGCACGTAAAAATCTACTGCTAATCATTAGCGGACCGGAGTTCCGCTGTGGCAACCCCTAACCGAGAAAAGCCGAAAAACACAACAACATTTTTGATCTGTTTCTTATAAAATTTGTGGTTTTCTGACAAATCGTTGAGGACTGAAGTTAGTAAATAATGATATACATTTCAGTTTCAGATATCATATCATTCAGAAAATACATGGTAACTGAAAACCTATTATTCTAGCAACTTTCTAAATTTTTAAGAGCAATACCTAAAAAATGTCCATATTTTGGGGCCTTTGTCCCCCCACTATTTTTAACTCTATCCATCTTTCTTGTACTTAGAAGTTGAGAGGTATGATTACTGTGGGCATTATTTTTTCTTTCAACATTTTTTTTTTTTTTGGATGATCCTGGTGGTGATTGCCAAAAGCAACTATTTTTAGCTTAATCTGTGTATAGAGGTAACTGTACACATTGTCTACAGCAACAATCAATTCACTGCTTATCTTTATCATTTTTTTCTTTAGCAATGTGCTGTTTTTTTTTTTTTTCTTCCCAGCAAATTCAGTAATCAGTCTGGAACGTGTATAGCAGCAAATATTTCACAGTAGGTATTATTTCTTATAGCATCATTGACAGAGAGAAATCCATACGATGAACATTAATCTGTTGTAGATGACAATGGAAACAGTATCTGTGCCCACAGCAGTCATCCTGTCATTGTTTGTCTATACATATATATATATACATATATATATATATATATATATATATATATATGTATATATATATATATATTTTTTTTTTTGCATACCAGTGATTAGTTTAATTGGGAGTGTGCCCATGAAAGACATGCAATGCCAGTCATTTAAACACCTTGAACATGTTCGTATTCTTAGGGATGGGTTTTCTACTGCAGGTACATTTTTTAATGACAGTACACAAGATCACAAGATTCTTGCTGTAATTACTACATTCTTCATGTTTAAGTTGACTCCCTTTTTTAAGAACTATTTTTTGTTACAAATTATACACAGGAATATACAATACACCACATCCTAACCACATATTACTTGATGAGAGCACAAGCAGTGGGGAAGCTTGAGACATTCATGTCAATAACCATTATCATCCTGGCTTGATGCCACTAGGACCATGTTTTCTTCTTTGGTCAGGTATGGTGTGGCATTCCAACTACCTGTTTGTTACCTCCTGTCACAGAATTTACAGCATTGTCTTTCATATACTCTAACTAACGGAAGGTTTGCTGATTACTATACATAAGAAACATTTTTTGAGTAGTTCTCTTGAAATAAAACAAAATTTACCTAAACTAAAAGACCGAAAGCATGAAATTCAAATAGGAAAAATAATTCATTTGAACATCAATATCATGAGTTAATATCTTTCAACTATATTCTATGTATGCGCTTTAATGCAGACCGTGAGTCAAGACTTAATGAACACATCAATATCAAATGCAAGCTGTATGTTTTCAGATTGCATTTATGCATTGAATCTGCATGTTTTAGCAACAAACTGTTCTATAACTGTTTTATATAAGGATTTACTTACATTTTGCAAACCGAGTCACATGATTAATACAGTGTAAAATGAAGTGATGTTGTAAGTGTTTTAGTTCTGAGGAAGTCCATTAGTATTGTTGGATGTAAGCACATAATGTCAGTAAAGTCTTTCCAGTGGTGGTTATAACCTGCGTTTAGTTTTCCTTATATTCTATATTTATAATGTTTTCAGTAATGCATACAGTGAATCTGTCCCTCTTTTAAATATATGTAGAAGAAAACAGCATTGCATTATTTAATGGTCATTAAATCTTTAAATGATTTTATAAAATAAGGATCAGTCACTTGGCTAGCTTGTAGGGTCTACTCTACCTTAATGAAGTAGACTTTACATTTCAACAAAGCCACACTAAAGCAAAGTCTGCATTCTTTAAAGTGCTACAAAAGTCAACTAACCAAACAGGGAACAGCTATACTCGAGCACTGATACATGAAAAATGTAGAAAGTATTTTAAATAAAATATTCAACAGTTATGTGGAGTGTTTTCTTTCTAATTAATTTTATTTTTTATCATAGCTGTTATACCACTTGCCAGGTGTTCTTCGGTATATTTTTGTATGAAGCAGGCCCATATGTAGCCACTCTTCAGAAGTCAAAGATCACAAAATTCAGGGAAGAGTAAATATTTGTTTTTCTTTAGTTTCCTAAAGTATCCCAAACTCACAGATGTTAAAAAAAAGTCTGAGAATTGTGCAGGTAAAGTCTCCGTATTTGGAAGTACAGAGGGTTTTATCTTCTTCAAAAACACGTATTGTATACTACTATCATATGTTCAGTTCTATAGTAAATTCTGCATGGGATTTGCAGCACTGTGTGCATTCACTGTGCAATGACTGTGCTGTAGCTTTGCTAAACTGCAAGTGGATAGAGATCAGCAATATGACAAGTTAAGTGGATACTGATCAGCAATGTGGCAAGTTAAGTGGATGCAGATCAGCAATGTGGCAAGTTAAGTGGATACTGGTCAGCAATGTGGTAAGTTAAGTAAATCACGCTAAGTGGATGCTAGTTAGCAATGCATCAAATTAAATAGATATAGTTCAGCAATGTGGCAAATTAAATGGATGTTGGTCAGCAATGTAGCAAGTTAACTGGATGTTTTTCAGCAATGTAACACATTAAGTGGATGCTGGTCAGTAATGTGGCAAGATAAGTGGATATAGGTCAGCAATGGGGCATGTTAAGTGGATGATGATCAGCAATGTGACAAGTTAAGTGGATGCTGGTCAGCAATGTGGCAAGTTAAGTGGATTCTGGTCAGCAATGTGACAAGTTAATTGGATGCTGGTCAGCAATGTGGCAAGTTAAGTGGATGCTGGTCAGCAATGTGACAAGTTAAGTGGATGCTGGACAGCAATGTGGCAAGTTAAATTGATTCTGGTCAGCAGTCTGGCAAGTTAAGTGGATGCTTGTCAGAAATGTGTAAATATAAGTATATATAGGTTAGCAATGTGGCAAGTTATCTGGATGTTGGTCAGCAATGTAGCAAGTTAAGTGGATGTTGGTCAGCAATGTGGCAAGTTAAGTGGATGCTGGTCAGCAATATGGTCAATGGGAACCTGATGTTCAGCCAGTTCAAGAAGAGCTATGCTTTGCCCTTTTTCCTGTTGCTATGAGGTACAGGTGAGATTACAGCATATGGGACAAGAATCATTCCATACCTGCAGCAGCATACTCCTGTGTCAGTGGTAGTACTAACACAGGGTAATCTCACTGAATAATATTAATGCATTTGGAAGTACCTTGCATGTCATAAACCACCAGTAACAAATGCAAGGTTAACAGCTTGTTGTTTTATGATTTTATAAGTCTCTTAATTTTTGTCATTCAATGTTACTGAAATTGCATATAAAAACAAGAAAGCAGATGAAGTAAAATAATACATTGATATGAAAAGACTAATGTAAATTGTAATAACTTTTTAAGTATCATACAATTTCATGTTTCATAAATCTTATTCAAATTAAGCTTACCTTCTGGTTTAGTATAATGAATTAGATACTTCCTTTCCCATAACAACTCACCAAAGATTTACAAGTAAAATGGAAATTGTATATTATTAAAAGACATTGTACAATGTAAACAGTGACTGTATTTTTTTCATCCAAAGAAACACAAACTATTTTACCAGACCAACAAGTAAGCAAAATGGAATGTGTTTTCTTTTGGAAAAATAAAATGATTTGTTATGGTAACAAAATGTTAAAATTGTATACTTTTGAAATTTAAACTTATGCTTTAATAAAATATAAAATAAAACATTGCTAAAAGAATCCAGTAAGCAAGTATCAGAAGCAATAAGCCAAAACTGAAAAAAAAGAAGTTGCCATTGTTTGAAAGTATATTGTTATTGTCCTGAAACCCGCAGCTTGGCAGTTCACCCTGGAAACTACAATTATGCCTTTGAAAGCAGATGTTGTTTACAAAAATAAACACATATGGAACTCAAAATTCTTAGTCAATAAAGCTGCTGAACTGCTTTCTGTTGTTCATACTGAAATTAACCCTCTGAGATTATGAACACATCTTAAAAGACTTTTGAAGTAAGTATAGCACATAATGACATCTTTGAATCAATCGTGTGAGCCTTAAATCACACAAGGTATGCCAGATTATTTTCGTGTAAGCTTTATGAACTATTTAGTGAATACAAATAACCACTTTAACTTGAAGAATTACAATGCTTAGGGTCCATACAGAATATATTTTATTGCTATAACTAATCTATTATACCACAATAAATATTTAAAACTTAAGATATGTTAGTGTAATGGTTTCACCGCAGTGCTTTTCCGCTACAATGTTCTTCAAACAGAAGGATTTATCCAAGTAACAAGTCCAGTCTGTGTAAAATTCACAACTCACAGTTCATTTATTTGGGTAACATAAAAACGGTAAGCGCTTTCACTAGATAGCTTCTTCAGACCTTCAAGAACAAACACACCTTTCCTTTTCTTACATACGACCTTCAGATATTTCAAAATGTGTCGTTACCAATCAGAACACTTCTTACATAGTCATGTGTCTAATTTAAATATTTATACAAAAATGCAAAGATAAAAACAAAGGTGAAAATGCAGAAATGAAATAAGAAAAGCACCGCAACAACTTACTCAATATAAAATGTATAAAAGATATACCGTACAAATATAACGCATATAACATGCATCAATCTATACAGAAATAAAATAATAAATCCATAGCAACAGCTTGCTCAAGACATAATTCAAAAATACAATTCAAGAACACAATTCAAGAATGCAGTTCAACGTATTTAGGGGTTATGCAGCATAGGTATAACACATATAACCTGCACTGATTTATAATATAGCTATAATACAACCATAGAAGTCAGAAATCAAATAATTTGAGTTTCTGACTTCACTTTTTCATCTTCCTATTTTTTAGGTAAGGTTTAATAGAGGCTCTTTCATTGAGTACTCCCCTTTATCTGCTCTAAAGGCTATTATCCATTGTGCCTCTCTATTTTCAGTAACAGTTCTGATGTCACCTTCTCTAATACTTGGTACAATAACCTCTATAACTCTGAATTTAAATTTATGTGTCTCCCCTTCTTGCATAACATGTTTGGAAAGAGCATTATGTTCACTTTTAGTACGAATATTATAAAGATGTTCCCTTATACGATATTATAAATCAGTGCAAGTTATATGTGTTATAACTATGCTGCATAACCCCTAAATACTTTGTACTACATTCTTGAATTGTGTTCTTGAATTGTATTTTTGAATTGTGTCTTGAGCAAGCTGTTGCTATGGATTTATTATTTTATTTCTGTATAAATTGGTGCATGTTGTATGCATTATATTTGTGCTGTATAACTTTTATACATTTTATATTGAGTAAGTTGTTGTGGTGCTTTTCTTATTTCATTTCTGCATTTTCATCTTTGTTTTTATCTTTGCATTTTTGTATAAATATTTAAATTAGACACACAACTATGTAAGAAGTGTTCTGATTTGTAATGACACATTTTGAAATATCTGAAGGTAGTATATAAGGAAAGGAAAGGTGTGTTTGTTCTTGAAGGTCTGAAGAAGCTATCTAGCGAAAGCGCTTACCGTTTTTATGTTACCCAAATAAATGAACTGTGAGTTGTGAATTTTACACAGACTGGACTTGTTGTTACTTGGATAAATCCTTCTATTTGAAGAATATATACTGTTTGATTCAGACAAAGGCCTGGTTGCCTCGTTGTAATCCTGAGTTCTGTTTTGATTTTCTTGCTGAATTTTATCGAGGCATTTACCTCATGGAGTATACTTTATTTTGCTGTATATTTTGTTATGACCATTAAAGCAAACAGTTTTAGATGGAGTGCAGCAGTTATAGACAGACATATTTCTCACGCTTGTTTACAGTAGTGTAATGACTTCACTTCATTTGTTTAAGCTGGGTGGTGTAAACATTTTTATACATACTTCAGAATAGTTTAAGATAGAATAATGCACTTCTGTAATGATTTTTATATAGATAGATAGATAGATAGATAGATAGATAGATAGATAGATAGATAGATATATAGATAGATATGGATATATACAGTAATAAAATAACTTAAATAGTATTATATGGGACTTCACTCATACTTACCACAGGATTCAATCAGCCAGGCTACTCTTGTTTCTTGCTGAGCCATATTGTACCTTATTTCTTCCTCAGCTGTAAACAGAAGGTATAAGGGAATTCTTGTTATCTGTAGTTCAAATGTTATCCATACATATATGTATATATATATATATATATATATATATATATATATATATATAAATATATAACTATATAACTATATATATATATATATATATATATATATATATATATATATATATATATGCTGAATCTAGCTTTGTTTGTACAACTTGAAAGTATCCTCAGTTGGCTTTCTACATCCTTCCCACAAGAAACCACTGTACTTGGAGATTTTAATATAGATTGGAATAGCTGTACTTCTGCCAAACCTACTACCCATATAAACCTTTACGGCTTCTCCTAAACAATCATCAGCCCCACCAGAATCCATAAACCCAGAAACAAAGAAAGCACCCTAGACTGGATCTCAGTAAATAGTCATCCCCTCTCATATAATGCAGGTACCCTTCCAGATGACATTAGTGACCACTCACTTACTTACATAATTAGACAAAATACCTTTATCCCCAACCAAACCATCTTTAGAACTACTCGGAACAGAAAAAATTTCATCCCAGCAAACTTCCAAGCAGAGCTTAAGGCTTGTGACTGGTCACCCCTAAAACACCTCCCTCTTGAGGAAGCAGCATCATATTTTAAATCTAAATTCTTACAAATCCTGGAATACCATGCCCCCAATCACTATATTAGAACTAGGAGTTAAACTGCTCCATGGCTCACAAAAGAGATTAGGCAGAAAATCCTATTGAGAAACAAAATCTGGTCCAAATGGAGAATTACTGAAAACCCAACTGATAATCAAAACTTTAAACAGATGAGAAATGCCACTAAAAAATCAATACTTCTTGACAAAAAACTTTTACTTTAAATTCCAACAAAATCATCAACAAAAACCACAACGTTTCTGGTCAGGTATTAATAAACTTCTACAACCAGGTCACTTCAAGACACCAACCCCAGCAGGCTTCTCCCTTAACACTCCCAACCAGACTGCTGATGCTTTCAATACCTTTTTTACTGAAGCCGTCCAATCTCTAGCAAACTCCTTACCACCTGTTGGCACAAGTCTGCCTGCCTCCTTAACTAGCTTACCTCCTACCTTTCACTTACAACCAGTTTCAACATCCCAAATCTACACCCTACTTCAAAAACTTAAACCATGTACACCCTCAGGTGATCTGCTACCAGCAGAATACCTGCAAATTGCAGCAAAAGTACTGGCCTATCCTATTTCCATCCTAATAAATAGAACCATTACCGAAGGTTCCATCCCATCTCTCTGGAAACTCTCCCACATAATCCCTCTACATAAGGGTGGTAACTCAACCGAAATCTCAAACTTTCGCCCCATAGCCTTACTCTCTCCTTTAGCCAAAATCATGGAAAAATGCATCCACCAGCAACTACTTCATCACCTTCTCCAAAATAACCTACTAGCTGACTGTCAGCATGGCTTTAGGCCTTTCCATAGTACTACCACTGCCCTATTATCCTTTTCTGACTGCATTAACAAAAATTGTAATAACAACATGCTTTCCTCTGCACTCTTTATTGACCTCTCTAAAGCCTTTGATATGTCTAACCATCAGTTACTTATAAACATACTCAAATCACTCTCACTAAACACACAGGCATTACAATGGTTTAAGTCCTACTTAGAAAATAGACAACAAGCTGTCCTTTGGGACAATAACTTATCCACATATCTCCCTATTACCCTTGGTGTCCCTCAAGGCTCTATCTTGGGACCTCTTCTGTTCTCTATATTCATTAAAGATCTAAATCTAAATCTTCCTCAAGCTACCTGCATACAATATGCAGATGACTCCACATTAATTTGTGCCACCTCTTTTTCAGCTGAACTCCAATCCATCACCCAAAAAGTATTTAATTAGTAGACAACTGGTTCCTTCAACGCTGCATCCTCCCAAACCCCAAAGAAACTAAACTATTGCTGTTCACTCTGACACTAAAGTCCTCCCCACTAGATCTCACAGTTTTATCCATTAATGGCACTGTCATATCACCTGACCCAACCACTAAACTCTTAGGCATAATAATTGACCACAACCTTAACTTTGGCTCACACATTAACTCAACCATTAAATCAGTAAATAGAAAACTAGGTTCCCTTCACAGGATAAACCTTTCCTTACCCCTGCAGCCAGAACTACCATTGCCCACACCCATTTGATCTCCACTCTCCTCTATGCCTCCCCCATTTATACTAATCTATCCAAAAGCAACATTAACAAACTGGTAACCTCCTATAACAACATTGCCAAATTTGCCACTGGCTCCCCATTTACAACCCACCATTGTCAAAATCTTAAACAACTAATATGGCTGGAACTGCAAAACCAGCTTCAATTTCAGCAACTTACTATCACCCACAAGATTCTGAATCATCCCAGTAATACTCCAATACTCTATAGCCTTATCACCCCCTACAAAAATCTTATAACCCTTCGCTCAGCAGATAAATTACTAGTGATCATCCATAAGTCCCACAACAAAGCAGGTGATTCTCTTTTTTATAACACTGTGGGGAAAACCTGGAACAGGCTTCCTAGCAATCTATCATCGCTTTCCTAATTACGTTTCAAAAAACTACAAATACTCCTTAAAACACAATGGCTATGCCCTTGTACTAACCCAGACTAGCACTCTCCTTTCACTCCATGTCCTCACCTCTCACTCTTGTTGCTTCACTCTATACCTCCCTCCCAAATCACATATAGTGGGATTAATCAGCTTCCTTAATTCTGACTCTAGCCTAGTCTTTCTAAAATCTACCTCTGAGTCTTAACTGTAAAACAAGCATTCTACTGTGAGCACGTTTCCTCTATGCATATATTAACAACTTTTTTTCACTTTGATGGCAGAATTTTGAAATAACCTTAAAAATGAATTTGAACTTTGATCTTACTTCTTAGCCTTCAACATGATGAATGTCAAACCCTCTACTCTGTAAATATGTATCTAGTAGTAGTGTACTGTGTTCTAAACTTTGTAATCAAGTTATCGATGCTAATCATCCATGTATTTTTATTAGCTTAATGGAGCTTATCTCCCCAGGCCTCTACTGAAAATGGACATGTATCCAGTTGGACTAGCCCGGTCAACAAATGTAAAATAATAAATAAAATAAAACTTGAGCACTGATCCAGGCCATCTTTTTTGGAGAAGGTTCCCCTGCACCCTAGTGGCAGTAGTGTGATTGAAGACTGCTGGAACAGGACTCAGTTTTGAGCTTTTTACTGGTTAATGGGGTAATTTGTTTAAATCAGTTTGCTCGTTTTCTATTTTTATATATAAAAAATAAAAAAAATTACATTTTATTCATCTGCTTTTCCTGTATTTGTGTTTCTTCCTACTTTATTATTTTATTTTGCTTTTGCTGGCTGTTCTTAAAAGCACTTAACTGCATTTATTCTGCTGCATTTATTACTGCTTGTTAGTAGCCAATTAAATTGTAACTGTTATTCTAAGCCTTTAGTTTATGCACTTGGACTTCAGATCAGTTGTTTTACATTATGAAGGTTTGTGGTCTGCACTGTTGTGGCAGAACAGGTAGCTTACATCCTTCTAAGTTGGGAGTTGCTGATTGAAGGCTTAGTGTCTGTTATTCTAAAGTGTATTAGTTCTGGTTTAAGCACTTGGGCTTTGGGCCAGTTATTTTACATTAAGAAGGTGTGGTTTGTACTCTTGTGGGAGGAGAGGGTAGATTCTGCCCTTCTGAGCTGGGAGTTTCTGGTTAAAGTCTTATTGTGCCTCCTTATTTGAACTGTTTCTTTCTGAAATTGGTACACCTTGTTTGCTGTAGCATAGACTAGATTCAGACCTGCTGGAAAAATTTTTTTCCAAAGCCAACTTCACGCTTCTTAAGACAGAAGTGGCAAACTTTGCGACACCCATGCAGACAGCCAATAGAGGTACGACTGCTGAATCCTACACAAATGCACTTTATAAGCACTTACACAAGTGCATGGATCATGCTATCCCTAACAGAACCAAGATGCTATTCTCAAAAAAAATGAAGCCAATTTGGTGGTCGCCTGCCATAAAGAAACTCTACAACAGAAGAAAGAAACTGTTGCAAAAAAGAATAAAATCCCATGATTGGAGGAACTCCTTGGTCAGCCTCAGTAAGAAGCTGAGATCCCTCATAAAATCCTCCAAAGCTAGTTATGAAAACAAAATTGCCACTGATTCTAAAGACAACCACAAAGCATTCTATAGCTCTGTCAAGCATCTCAATGACAACACTCAGATCTGCTCTGAGTTACAGCACAATGGCACTAAATATACAGAACCAACTGATATTGCCAACATCCTGGGAGATAGGTCCAGTGCTAACTTTACCCCCCTCTAACCCCCTAAAGGACCCATCTCTATACCGGAAGAATGGAAGGTTTCTGTAATCATGGCTGCACAGCTAAAAAGCACACTCTCCAAAGTCAAGAACACAGCATCAATGGGACCTGACAACATCCCAGGCTGCGTTCTACACGAATTAGAGAATGAACTGACACCCCACCTAAGTACCATGTTCAATCATAGCCTCACCTCAGGCTTTGTGCCCATTGAATGGCACACAGCGACGGTTATCCTACTCCACAAAGGGGGAGCTACCACGGACCCTGGGAACTACTGCTCCATTAGCCTGATGAGCCTGGTCTGCAAGGCCATAGAATGTATCATCATGGCACTTATAAACAAAGACACTGGTAATCTCCAGACTCTGGACCCTACCCAGTTCAGGTTTGTAAAAGGCAGATCATGTCTCCTAAACCTGATAGACTTCTTTGAAGCGGTCACCAAAGCTGTAGATGAGGGTAAGGTTTTTCACACAGCCTATCTACATCTCGCCAAGGCTTTCAACACCATCCCCCACTCTGGAATTATAGATAAACTCACTAAACTAGGTATAAATCCCTATGTCACAAGATGGGTTGCCAAGTGGCTCACTGACTGAGCCCACACTGTGAAAGCAGCAGACTCCAAATCCAACTTCAGACCTGTGACAAGTGGAGTACCACAGGGTTCAGTCCTGGGTCCTCTTCTGTTTGGTATCTACTTCTCTGAAGTACAGGCTAACACAGAAGGTCTTTGGCTAACAAAGTTCACAGATGACTGCAAACTAGGAGCCATAATTGAAACTCCTAACAATGTGGACATCCTACAAAAGGGCCTCACTGAAACAGATGCCTGGTGTCAAAGCCATGGCCTCAAGCTCAATGCCAAAAAGTGCATTGTCATCCCCTTTGGTAAAAACTCTGTACCCATGAACTACCACATAAGCGGTAGTCTACTTAACACTGAAAGTGTGATAAGAGACCTTGGGACACGGGGGGACAGTAGTCTCTCCTTTGATAATCACATCGCCCCAGCAGTCAGGAAATCCTTCTACGTGGCACACCTCATCACAAAAGTTTTCTTATCCAGGAAAAAAGAGGTCATTGTTCCTCTCTACTCATCACTCATTAGATCCATTATAGAGTACAACGCCCCTTTTGGTATGTACCTCCCAAGACATCTACAACAACTGGAAAGGCCGCAGAAATACCTCACAAAGATGATTACCAGCCTCAAACAGATGCCCTATGCAGATCGTCCCAAAAACCTCCAGCTTTACTCCGTTGCATATCGCCTACTCAGAGGCGATCTCTGCCTAACATACAAAGCCATGTCAAACCCAGAGCTGTTGGACATGCTCCACTTAAAGAAATCACAACCTCTCTGAGCTACACGCTCTAGGGACCTAAACCTGGTCACCACAATAAACACAACATGCTGGAGGGATAGATTCCTGTCCTAGATACTCCTCATACTCTGGAACAAACTACCTATCTAAATCAAACAAAGCTCCTCATCAGCACTCTTCAAGAAAAATCTTGATAACTGGACGGAAAATAGGAAATTCACCCCAGGGATTACTTCTGTGGCTCTGCTCGACAGTGGCATAGAAAAATAATTTTCTTGGATGGAGAAAGCCAGGGTACCTTTTTGGCTAGGTTTATATAGGCCCTAGGGTCAATAGCCTAGTACCTACCTATGAACCTATATATATATATATATATATATATATATATATATACAGTAGCTACGCACACATGCAACCAGTCAATGCAGTCACTGCAGTACTTGATTATTTATTTCTTTATTGATTGACTGGTTGATTTACATATGCATGTCTGTATGAATTATAATAATGTGCCGATATTCCTGTCATGCAAGAGTGAAATAAATTTATACAATGTGCATGGAATGCTGTTCTCAAAATTCTATAATGTGCATGCAACACTGTGTTCATTGCAGCAATTCATGGAAGTTTGCATTTCATCTGCTGTACAAATGTATCTGATTTGATTGGTAATGCAGAAGTAAAACAAGTACTTATTTCTCAGTAAAGTTTGTCCTGGTCATTCATTTGGCACAGCAAACCCCAACCCACCACCCCCTAACCTCCACCCAGACTAGGGTGTGTTGTCCGACTGAGGCTTCAGCTATGCTGTACTTGGAGTTACAATACTTCTGAACAAACTGTGTTAAGCAACTGTTAAAGCATTACTTCTGTGGCCTACACAAAACTGTCATCATGCAGTCTAAGTAGTAAGTCAGTTTATGCAATAATAATACATTAAATTAGAATGTATAACTACAAACATTTTTTCCGATCTTTATAAAAACATGAACTACTTCTTGTAATGCAGTACAGATATGTCTTTGATTTACAGAGCTACATATGCAGATTATCAATTTAATAAACATGTAGCATTTGCATTTATTAAGAAAATTATGTTAACACATAACTCATATTTTTTTCCAAAGGATTCATTTATGTGTATACACATGTTTATGATTCTCTCTGCAGTTTTATAACACCATTGCAGATAATATTTGCAGTTATGCATATCTTTTTCAGGAAATACCTCTACTTATGCAAAGTTGTACTTTTGTTATGTTAAATATGTCCCAATGAAACAGTGAACATTAAGAAACAAAGTTTTGTACTTACTATAGAACTCTGGCCTTCTCTGCACCACCTGGTCTACCCACTTGTCCAGATGGTCAGCCCTACGCTTTTACAAGTGATTGTAATGGTGACAGTCCTGTTGCCCAGAGCAGGTATACCTGTCAGGGAAGACAGGTTGTCACCCATCTCCTGCCAAATATCTGTTTTCATCCAGGTGGTGTTATGTGTGCGCACCTTGATCTTATCCTGATATGAATCATTGAGAAGATCAAGCATGCTAAGGGTCTTTTTATAGGATTAGCTTGGAGCATGGCCTCGTTCCTTCTCAGGTGATGCCATGAAGTGAATTGCCAGAACAGAATGAAGAAAGTATAGCTAAGGCTGTTTTCATCAGGTTCAGAATCAATCCCTATGAGAGGTGACATCACTATAATGAAAGACAGTTAACTAGCAGGGGTATAACACCAAGTGCTGATATAACTGGCAAGTTTGGTTTAACTAAAATATTTTTGTCACATACATTTTTTTTCTTAAAAGAAACCAGTCACCGTTCACTTACATGCTGGATAAAAAATGAAATATACTGAATAATTGTTAGGAAACTGCTGCTGGTCATTGCATAAACTACATTTTTGGAGTATTACACCTGAATGTGAATTATACATGTCTCATACAGTTCAGCAGCAGTTATTTTATTTTACTTTTTTGGGGTGGGGGATAAATATTATAATGTGTTTTATTTACAAGTTTTAAGAATTTACAAGTTGTTTTAGGCACTAAGGTGTAACTAATGACGTTAGATGGGAAGGGATTACACTTCATATTTGTGGAAATTGTCATTCAGATGACTCCATTTTGCTTTTTTTCAAGTTACTCTAGGGCTATTCATGCTTTACCACCACAATCTTGGGACTGCTGAGGAATACCGCATTCACATCAGTCTGGGCGCATGTTTGTGATCATCCAAGACCAATGTACATCCATATATTACTGTGCATGTTTGTGTATTACTACAATTCATAGAGATAAATGAAAACAGGTCCTATTTGCATAAAACATGGGTAAATGGCCCTGCATGTACTAGGAAAAGTTGAACATCACCATATTAAGTTGCCAAAACTCATGGTAGCCGGCAAATGTCTTAGGGTACTGCAGACTTTAAAGAAAATATTATAATTTAATAAGAAACACTTAAAATGAATGGAATTAGTGACTTAAAGTTAAGAAATGTTACTTTTATATATGATGTGCTTATTGCTGAAATGTTAACATTCATTACTTTAGCATCATTTAGTGACTGTGCATACATGGTATATTAGTCATTTAATTGTGAAGTTCTGCAGTAGTAAGGATATCAACATGCATGTATGTTTACGGTGAGATTTCTGAGTGACTGTGATAAATAAAAATGGCAGTATTATGAACATGTGACAATGATAGAGGGTAGAGGGCATGGAAAGGATGCATTTTGTCATATAACCGATTGCTTAATGACCTGAATTCACTGCAAATAATATACTTCAATTTTACTTGGCTAGAGTTAGATGTCTGTATATAATTATGTGGTTTGTGTTAGTTAACATTTTTTAGGAGGATGGCAAGCACACTTGGCCAGCTTTTGGCAGTTTAAAAGCTGATTACATCAAAAACTTTTCACAGTGTGACTGTGTCCCTTTTTTAAACATATATTAATGATGGAAAATAAGGAATAAGGAATCAAAGCAGAGAAATGATAACTTCAGCCATGAGGAAAATGACATCCTCATGATAGCCCCTAAGACATATGGGAAACTTCTATTTGGTAAATGGGGGCCCAAACAAGCCGAGAGGACCAAGGTATGGACTCAAGTGCTTCTCATCATCAATGCAGTGAGTGGCAGAAATTGATATTTAACACAGTGCAAGAAGAGGGTAATGTTGTGGTAGGACAAGCCAGAAGCAAGGACAGTCAGAATACAATTTGCCATACAACTATTGGGGGGCTCTGACAATTATTCATTTAATACCAGATGAGGAATACCTTCTGTCCATCCATGGGGATAACGTTGACACGGAAGATGATGGCTCAGGAATAACTAGAGGTGATGAGTATTACCAATATCTGCAGTAGCAGCACTCATCTGCTCATAAAGGTTAGTGTACAAACAGTAGCAGATATTTATATAGGCAATAAAATGCTGACAAGGAATGATGATCACATTAAGCATGTGACAAATAATTATTACTAGGTGAAAGTAAATGCTGACAAGGAATGATCACATTAAGCATGTGACAAGTAATTATTACTACTAGGTGAATGTAAATGCTGACAAGGAATGATCACATTAAGCATGTGACAAATAATTATTACTAGGTGAATGTAAATGCTGACAAGGAATGATCACATTAAGCATGTGACAAATAATTATTACTAGGTGAATGTAAATGCTGACAAGGAATGATCACATTAAGCATGTGACAAATTATTAATAGCTGAGCGGTGTACATCAGGGAAGAATGGCAATGAAGGCAGTATGCATAGTACGTGTCCTACTTTGTAAGCATAAGTAGTGTATATTTATTTATTATTAGTAATGTTTTCAAATCATATTTTACAGGGTCAGCATCAGAAACAAACAGTTCCACTACACCAATACATTTGGATGATATCAGGAGCAGAATGGGTGTTGGTGCTTCTGCTGATGATGATATTGATAACATGTCACCTCACAGCAAGAGGTTCTCTGGTTCAATTCTTGGCTGGGGTGCCTTCTCTGTGGAGTCTGCATGTCCTCCCTGTGTTTGCGTGGGTTTCCTCCAGGTGCTCTGGTTTCCTCCCACATTCCAAAGACATGCATCTGAAGCATTTCTCCTCAGGCCTCTGCTGAAAATAGTCCCTGTTCCAGTCAGACTTTCCCATTAAACAAATATTAAATAAATAAAATAAATGAGCAACATGAGGAAAGTAGCAGGCAATCTCCAAGTCTAATGGCAGGATCTCATACCTCACAACATGTTAGCAACACCACAAGAAGTGACAGTGCTTCACAAAATCACACACATACAGACATTACATTCAGTCTTGTACATGAGGAAGAACCATGCACCTTAACACCAGTATCTTCAAAACCAGAGGAATACTTTCAGAATGATGATAGACATTCAGAGGTAACATTTTTCACTGGCACACCTTTACAAAGGGGAGCCAGGTGAAGGAATTTATGGTCACACTGCCATGGTCACACTGACATAGTTTGGAGACACACCAAACATCAGTAGCCACCTCCATTTGTAACCTAGTTAGGACATGTCAGAGTCAAGCTGGAGTCAGTCTTGCAAGGGGAAGATGACAGGGTCCTATCCAGACACATGGGGGGAGATCACATGATAACACAATTGCTTCTTAGGAAAGTACAGTAAGTAGTCTAGGTGAACAAGCACAGCAGATTTCGTACAGGCCATATCAGCATTCATGTACACCTAGCATGCATCCATAATGCTCTACATGTTTTACAAGAAAAGAAACACTAAGCTGAATGTCATCATTCATAGTTCTGAACTAGATTCTACCACTTTACCTGCACAGCCATATGCTGTTCATGAGCCTGCTGCATGGGGTCCCTTACCACTTCTGCTGGCTGGTCATCATTACTAATATTTATAGTGGTACTGGGAGCTGCAGTGACAGCATGGGTCACTTCACCATCAGACTGGCACATGTTTATGTTATGCAGAATGTAACAGGCAGTAAACATAGCATGTAGTAGCTGGGTCATACTGAAGGGCACCCCAGACTCATCCAGACACCTGAAATGGCTCCTCAAGAAGCCAAAGACCCTCTCAATAACAGTATGGTTCTGGGACAGGGATGTGTTATACGTCTCCTCTGCAGCTGCACTTGGATTTCTTACTGGAGTCATAATGGATATCCAGCATCACCTGGAAAAAAATAAAAACAGAGAGATAGAGACAGAGAAAAGAGTGGGAGGAGACAAAAACAATGTAGTATTCAGCAATACATTTTAAGATGAATAACTACTTAAATGCAATATAAAATAATTATTTTTCCACTTACCAACAAGATGACCACTGGCATTCTACCATGCAGAAAGAGGTGGTACAATGTACTAGTGTGCCAGATATGGAAATCATGTGCACTGCCAGGAAGCTTGCAAATATGTTGGTGATACACCTCCGTGCATCACACACTACTTGGCATTTGATGGAATGGTAATCCTTCATACTGTGGGAACACCCACCTTATGGACCCCACAAAAGGCATGGATACTCCTGGCTCAGTCCTGAGGTGACAGAGGGAAATAGATGTACTGATCCACATGTGCCTAGAGTACATCCAGGCCTGCTAGAGTATTCTAGAGGCAGAAATCTGTGAAACCCCCAATGTCTGTCTCTGGAAGGTCCCCGTGGCAAGTATAGTGAGGGTTATACATACCTTAGTGAGCACAGGTTTAAGAAGTCCATGCCTTCCTCCAGTACCTCATGGGGGTCAAACATATGCACTAAAACCCTTATAATGTCCCTGTCCACACTGAACCTATCAAGAATTTCTTGATTATCAAAGTTATAATGAGTTATCCTTTGATTATAATTTTGCCTTCTTGGCAAGTGAGTGCTACTGGTTGCAAGCAATTTTGTCCCAGTCAAGACAAGCAACTCATACCTGGAAATATCAAAACTCGCAGCAAGTGACAGCATTATTGTGGACTGCAACTCTTATAGATTTGGTGAGACTTCTGTTTATATAATGTATCTGTGAACAGTGTGAGCAAGTGGGAATATTGCACTATGAATTGCAAATGGTGTTGAGAATACTTCATTAGCATACAATGAGTTATGTCATTCCTCACTCAAATCTCATTATTAGTGCATTTATATCAGCTCATTCGAGGTCATTGCACATTTGCATAAGTGGCCTGTATGAATCGCAGCTCAGCTATGCTCATTCATATACATCACAGATAGCCTAAATGCATTTCCAAAAATGGCTATGAATACCACCCATATTTATTTAAAATGTTTAATTATTGTCTATGAATAAATAGTCAAGTTCCAGAACCTGTGTAAGATGCCCGAGACTCACACTGCAGTCATTCTACACAAATGGGAATTGCATACAGATCACTTTTGCATGTCTAGCATGGCTCACATAAAGGGGACTTGAAATGGAAGCTCTAAAACAAGATCACATTAGTATGGTAAGCTCCATGATTGCCACTGTGTGGAAAAACACATTCAGATTTAATAAGAAGCCATTAGAGTGATTTTTATCCTCTAAAATCTTCTTTTTCTTCTTTCGGCTTTTCCCAGGTAGGGGTGGCCACAGCAGATCACCTGTCCGCTCATGATTGGCAGTGGTTTTACAGTATCGTGTTGCCAGCCCGGCACCCAACCTTCCACAGAAGGCACACACACACACACGCACTCATGCCTAGGGCCAATTTAGAGTGTCCAATCCACCTACAGCATGTCTTTGGGATGTGGGAGGAAACCGGAGCACCCAGAGGAAACCCACACGACCACAGGGAGGACATGCAGACTCTAAAATAACAATATCAAATGAAAAAATAAACATATTTTACTTCAAAATGGAGTTTTCCTCTAACCTCCTTAGTTGGTGATATCCAAGCTATCAAATATTTATGCAATTATGAACTGCAGTAGTTAGAATAAGTAGCCAAAGCCAAAAGTCTACCAATGTCATTGTTGTACTCCCCCGATATCAAGAATACTAATACACATTATATGCTCAAAAACCATCACCTGTATATGGTTCTGCCAGATTAGACAAAGCAGAAGTAAGGCTATCCAAACTGAAAGTTGATAACTTTGAGATTATCCAAACTGGACAACAAAATCTCTAAGAAAAAGTTTTTAATTAAACATCTTACAGGAAATATTTAGAAATAAGTATGAGTAAGCCGGAGGACAGATCAATAAATATCTTGATCACAACTCTCTTAAAAGGACACTTTGACAGATGAATGATTATTCACACTTTTTGAACCTTTCATCTTCATCCCTGGCCTGTCAATTGTATTCTTATAAATGCAAGACTGAAATATCTCATTTAGAATTTCTCTTCCTAGTGGAAAACTGCCAATATTTGGGTTTCTTAGTCAAGCTGAATCAGTACATCTCCTGACAGATGAAAAAAAAAGAAAGCTATTGTATGAAAACAAGACAGTTTACAATGAGTGCGCACATGACCATGAACATTAAAAAGGAGTGACAAAAATGGTACCAACCATACATTAACTAACACATTATGGCATAAAATTTAAAATGAGCTTTCTTCACTCACATTTATGTGGAACAGAAATAACTACAAGACATCTTTGGTGTATATCAAGCTTCTGAATTACCACGGAAAGTGGTTGATGACAGCTGAACTAAATATTTGGCTTGAATAATGCAACTGTCTTGTGGTTATAGCCTTTGATTTGACTAGCAAAATTTTGATATAGGTTTGACCCATGAAACTCTTAGTCCCTCTGAGTATTACCATTTAAAAGCATTTTCTTTAGTAAACCACAGTGTCTGCTGATATGTTTTCACTGCACAATATGGAATGCTTGAGGAGGGTGGATCATATCTTGTTTTGACACATGAAGCGTGTTTCACTAGTAAGACAGTTTTTCTTTCAACCTTTCTTTGTAACTTCATGACTACATTCTTCACCTTTTGTAACTATGTCTCTATACGTTTCTGCAACTGATGGAACACTGGGGGAGAGGATGACATCTTCCCCCACATATATACCTGTTGGGTAAGACATTGCTCCAGTGGCTGGAATGAGTCAGTGTAGCTTGCTGTGCCTCTATGAGTTAAAATGATTAACACCATCTTTGTTGATTATCTTTCTTGCATGTTACTGTCAAACAACCAGAAGCACTGGTTTGTTAGTAACCATACTGAGGGTCTGTTACCTAGAATGGTGTTCCCTGACCTTGTCTAAATAATTTAATGCTGCAAGCGTTACAGATATCATATATCTATTAGTTCATTTATAGTATAGGTATGGGTGCTGACTTTGGCAGATTTGTACCAATATATATAAATGTAGTTGTAGTACATCTGTGATTTGGCAGGATGGCTGCAGTGATGGTACAACATTATATTTAGGTCTGGCATTATGATTTGTAAGTTTATCTGTCTCCTGGTGTGGCTTAATATATTACTGATCACTGCAAATGAAGGAGTATGGCAGCAGAAGATAGGTTAAGAACTTATTCTTGGTAGATGACAGAGGGGCATAACTGACTGGACTAAAAAAAGGTCATGATATGAAATATGGCCAAAGGCTACAAAAATATGAACTGTGACTACTGTAGTATTTGTAAGTGCAAAAAAATGTTAAAGTAACATAAATATTTAGTATCAATAAGGTAATTAGTAACAAGTGGCAAATTTAAATAAAATACTTTACCTGGTAGGCTGACATGGTTTCTACCTAACTAATACAAACCTAACTAACTAACAAATTAACATACATACAAACATAACTGACTAACAAACATACAGACAAACATAACTACTAACTAACATACATGCATGCATAACATACAGAAATACAAACAAACAAGTCATACAAACAAACATAACATACATAACATAACCACACACCTCGTGTCAGTGTGAAAACGTGTGTGGGTGTGTATGTATATCTCTATATTTACAGTTTGTTGGTTTGTTTGTTTGTCTTTTCGGTTTTTCCCGGTTAGGGGTCGCCACAGTGGAACTCCGGTCTGCTAATGATTGGCAGTCGATTTTTATGGTGCCGAGTTGCCAGCCGACGCCCAACCTTCAGGGAAGGCACGCCCATTCACGCATGTCTTTCGGTGGACACTCGACCGCGGGGAGGACATGCCAACTCCACACAGAAGGCACTCCAGCCAAGAATCGAACAGGAGAACCTCTTGCTGTGAGGCAACAACGCTACCGCTGTACCACCGCGGCTTATATATCTCTACATTTACAGTAAAAAAAAAAAAAAAACCTTATATGGTTGAGACCATAAGTTCAAATTTGCAGAAGTTTGAGCGTTTCAACAGAAATCTCCATAAGGGGAGATTTCCGTTTTGTTCAATGTGATGTGATCTCAGAGTTGGTACATTTAAGTAGTGGGGGGTGGGGGTGCAGGGGGGCTTGCCCCCTGCTTACAACAGTTTATTTTGTTTTCTTTTTTTTTTTTGTTTTTTATGCATAGTCAAAGTTTTTTAACTTCGAACAG
Source organism: Protopterus annectens (assembly GCF_019279795.1). Lineage (NCBI taxonomy): Eukaryota > Metazoa > Chordata > Ceratodontiformes > Protopteridae > Protopterus > Protopterus annectens. The sequence continues at coordinate 419,343,222 of NC_056749.1, forward strand.
GATGGTTCGAACATTCCGTGTTATAGACCCAGATATATATATATATATATATATATATATATATATATATATATATCCAACACATAAAAAGGGTCACAGCACAAATAAATGGTCCGTTAAACAAAAAGAATATAAAAATAATCCACAGCAGCATCCAACGGACCAAACAACGGTCAAGGAAACAAATCTAGGCAAGTAAAAAAATCCAGTTTATTATTATTATTACCACTTTCATAGTGTTAAACATCACCTCTTCAGACTATATCACCACATCAGTGCAAATCAAATATATACTATTCTCAATTAAACTGAAACCATTCAGAACAAAGCAATTAATTTTCCAGTCAATTGCTAATTACTCTAAAAGCAACAGAACATAGCATAGAAAGAATTATCATGGAGATGATCGATAGAGATATAGTAAACCTCCAGACACTGAACCCAACCCAGTTTGGATTTGTCAAGGGCAGATCATGCCTACTGTACCTGGTGGATTTCTTTGAGAAGGTCACTAAAGCAATGGATCAGGGCAAAATTGTTCACACTGCCTAACTTGACCTGGCCAAGGCATTTGACACAATACCCCACTTGGGCATTGTTGACAAACTCAAGAGGTTAGGTACAAACCCATATATCACCTGGTGGATAGCCAACTGGCTCACACCAGGACCCAGGAAGTTAGAATTGGGGAATCCACCTCTACAAAGAGGCCAGTCACAAGTGGAGTCCCTCAGGGATCAGTCCTTGGACCGCTCCTTTTTGGCATTTACTTCTCAGAAATCAAGGCCAATGTCAATGGTCTCTGGCTGACTAAATTTGCAGATAACTGCAAATTAGGAGCTGTCATTGAATCTGACACAAATGTTCTCTAGGAGGGGCTGACACAAACAACTGGTGTCAGAGACATGGACTAAAACTAAATTCCAAGAAATGCATAATAGTATCCTTTGGGAAGTCATCCATCCCTGGTAACAATCATATTGACAACACACCCCTTAGAGATGACCCAGACGTCAGGGACTTAGGGACACACATAGATAGTAATATAGCCTTTAACCATCATGTGTCTACAGTATTGAGGACATTTATCAATATTGCACAACTTATAAACAAAGGTATGGCATCTAAGTCCAAGGAAGTCATTGTTCCACTGTATTTGGCATTCATCAAACCTGTCATTGAGTACAATGCCTCCTTTAGTATGTACCTAACCAGGCATATCCAATAACTGGAGCATCCACAGAGGTTCTTGACTAAAATAATACAGGGAAAAAAGTAAAATGTCCTTTGCAGACTGCCTCAAGGCCCTATCCCTGCATTCTGTCTCCTACAGGCTTTTCAGGGGAGATCTATGCTTGCATACAGGGCATTGTCAGACCCCACTCTGATGGACCTCCTGCATATCCACAAAACAAACAGCACCAGAATTAGCCATTCTAAAGACTTAAACCATGCCTGTGATATAAATAGGTCCTACTGGAGAGATAGGCATGTATTCCAGAGACTACCACGTCTATGAAACAGGCTCCCCATCCATGTGAAGCATAGTTCCTCCCTAACCCAATTCAAGTGTAACTTGAACAATTGGATGGGAAACTGCAAATTCATCCCTGGTTTGGCACCTATGTCTCTAATGGATACAGGTAACCTATAAATGGAGGTAACCTGTAAATGGTTCATCCCCCAAGCCCCTGCTTACACTTATTAAGGGTAGCAGAAGTTATCAGAGATTTGGGATGCATGGCTGGACTTACAAAAGCCCTTGTGGTCATTAGGCTAGTACACACCTATGAACCTAGCAAATCTGCAGGGCATTTTCTGTACTCGTTCAAGGTTGCTAAGGCCTGGAACTCCTTACCTTTATCCATCAAATCTATACCCTCCTTACCTCCCATATTTCTAGACCACTCTTAAAGACTTCCTAGCTAAAATCTGTCTGTGTCCTTGCTCAAAACCATGATAACTGTATCCCTAAATGTGAACAAGTACCTTTTCATTCCTTATACCTCCTTACTCTCCCTTCACTAATTCTCTTCCATGACTTTCTCTCTAAATATGCCATAAGCCTGTTTTCCTTCACTTCATATTGCAATTGCTATTTGTATTAGACTAATATACCTTTAATTTTTCACAAACTGAGTAAAATTTCCCTAAATATTAAATTATCATCATATACCTTGTATCAATTCTTAACTAATGTTTTCATATTATGAATAATTTGTTATAATTATTTAACTGCAGATGTTATATAGTAAAAGTGAAAAGATAGCTTGGGTTTAATTAACCCCACTGTGCACCTGACATCTTTGTATATTTATTGGGTAATCTAGATAGTGATAGAAAATAATGGAGGAATTATTACAAATGCACTAAAAGAAAAATATGGATTATTTTTAGCAAAAAAGACTGATGGGAAAGTAATGAATACCATGGGAAAAGAAAAAAAATTAGAATATCAAACCGAAATTAAGTTATGGCAGTTAGACTTGAATAAAATTATAAAAATTGCAGAAAGCTGCATAAAGAATTATGACATCTCATCATTACGTTGACTCATGGGAAAGGGAAGAGATAAGTGATGAAATAACGCAATCAGAGAGAGAAGAAGTGTTTGGCTGTTTGACAGGATTGTATATGGAGATTGATTTTGAATAAGATACCAACTGAGAGAGATATGAAGTGAGGGAGGAAAGATTATGCAACTATTGTAAAAACATCTTAACATGTATTTTTGGAATGTGAAAAGTTAAGGGGGTATGGAAACATGTACGCGAATGGGATTTATTAAGTGGAGTTAGAAGTATGAATCTGAATGCAATTTTGTTTGGCTATAAAGAAAGTAAATCTAAAAAGAAGTAAAAGAAATTGATGTGACATTTTTATGTAATCTGGGAAATATGGAGAGTCAGAACTGATGGAATTCTGTTTAATCAAAAATGGTACTAGTTAATGTATTAAAAAAATTGAAATGTGATCATGGCAAAAGGAGTGGACATCTCAAGAATAAAATACATTTTTTTATTCAATCATTGTTTGTAATAATGGTTAAGCTGCAGATGAAATAATGTTATTGAAAGGCACTGTGTATGTATATATGTAAATAACCGAATATACAAAGATGCGTTAAAATTTTTAACAAGGACCCCTAATTTTTGACAAGTGCCATTAGATCTTATACATCCAACTAAAGCAACACCAATTCAGGAAGATTTGACTTTGGATTAATGTCTCATTCAAATGACAAGACACTGAAGAGTATAGCACCAGCTAATGCTGAAATGCAGTTTCAATAATTAAAAATGAACCCAGTCATCACCTGGAATCAGAATAGAACTCACAGCCTTCTAATATCTCAGTATCAAATGCAAATGGGCTACCTTTTGAGCCACTTCCACTACTGACATCCTGAAGTTGAAGGCAGGAAGATCTGACTTCTGCGACCTCTTGATCTGTTAGTGAAAGTATGTCATCTAGTTCCAGTTCAGCTCTATTCCCACCATAAATCACTGCAGCATCAATAGGAAGCACCAGGGGCTTTACATTTATATGGATTAATAAATCCTACAACCTGGATGGATTGTGATTCACATCAGAATTCGAATGTTATCACCTCAATCTTCAGTAATAATAAGGGCCAACATTCACAACATGAGAAGGAGGGGTAAGGCTGAGTATTATCGTCACAGCAATGATACCCCAACCCCGTCCTTCTAACAACAGCTCCGAATGGTGGCTTGTATACCAGGAACAATAGCAGACACAAGGCAGAGTGCCAAGGCAAATTTAAATTTGGGGAGGGAAGCTCAAGGAAGCATCAATTCCTGGAACAACATTGTGTGAACATCTCAAGAAGTAAATAACAATAAAATGAAGATTGTGGCAGTTAGATCACTAGTACAGTTCACACATAAACACACACACACACACACACACACACACACACACACACACATATTGAGGGAGTCAAGATTCTGTGGTGCATATTGCCAATGACTGAAAGATCAGTGAAGACAACAAAAGAATCCAGTCACTGATCCCTCATCACCTGTTGGTCATCCATTATCCTAGTGAGGGTAGTCTCAGTGCTGTGGTGGTTCTTGAAACTAGCTTGGTTGGCATCAAAAAATATCCAAGAAAGCAAATAACTTTTCTCCATAGCTTTACCTGTAAAGGGACTGTTAGAGACAAGACATGAGTCTTCCAAGATGTATGTAATGAGATATGGTTTCTTAAAGATTGGTGTAACAATGGCTCCTTAAGTACCAATGAAAATATTTCCGTTCTCAAAGAGAAACATGCACACACTGAAAAAATGTAATTGTGATCATCTGGCCAGGATAAAACTCAGTCTGTTTAACACAGGGCCCTCTTTACTGTAACAAATGATAAGCTGATAATTATACTCATTTTACCTTAGAAAAAACAAAATAATGAAACAACACCCAACGCAGTTCCAGTGGCATATTCATTAATCACCATTAAGTCGACTGCAGGTTGCCTATAAAGTCCTGAGTAAGGCTTTGTCAGCCTTAGAAGCAAAGAATTGTACAACTGCCTCGTACTCAAAGGCAGAACAAGTTTTATGGTTCAGAAGGCAGGCTAGACTGCAAATCTGTCCATGGACCAGGAAATGGTTACTGGTTTATCTGAATCCACATAAATGTCAGTGAACAAAAACAGCCCATTATATGGGGAATGTGTATCCAGTAACAATAACAGTGTTCATTTAGTAACAGTTCATCTTTGAGTAGGTTAAACTGTATCTGTTCATGCCACAAAATATGACTGTATGGATCTCACAGTCAGAACAGGGTTTCTGAATCACATTGGATACAGCACAGATATATAAAATGGAATAGGGTGACTTAAAGCACTGTAAATGACCTTATCAGAGACCAGCAACAAATGCCCAATATCGTTAGCAGTGTGCTCCAGGGGGAATTGTTGCAGTACAGCTACTATCAGGTTAAAATTCTTATTCTGGATATTCTGGACAAGTTCATTTATTGGCAGCCTAGCTAGCTGGAACTCCAAGATGAACTGGATTATATGAAGTCTGACCAACAAACTGACTTAAAATTCAAGTCTAAGTTGATCACACCTAGATAAAGGTCTAAGTCCAAAGTCTGGACTTTTTGATGGGTAGTAGTAGATATTAATGATCTTAACAAATCTGCAACCTATGCTTTAAAAAAAATTTTAGTAGCATAATTTCATTATCGGTCCAGCTTTTAGACTCACCCAAAATCAACCTGCCTTGGAATATCAAGAGTGTTTCAGTGAGGAAACCTTTGAATTCTTTCAGGAAAACTTTCAGACTACTTGTTAGTAGAAGTAACCCGCAGTTTGTTACTGCATACAAGACTCATTCAAAGCAGGTGGTTGAGTCGCTAAGACTGAGAAACCAGTCAACATAGGACCTAAATCAGCTAGCTGCACACTTAATGGCAGTTTTCTATCTTGGACAATGAATAACAGGAAAACCAACAGACAGGACCACTGTTAAGCAGCAACTAAAGCTACTATCTAATCACATCTGCTAAAAACACAAGATCAGTATCAGTTAAAAAGTCAGATACTATTACTGTATTTTTAAAGACAGATGTTGCACTAATGAACCTCAGTCTGAATGGGTCAGATGGGGTACAGCATCTATATATTAGCCTCTACTGAGACATAGACTCTGCTGGTATAAGATGTTAACAAGAGTAACCCTGTCCATGAAGGATTCATTCAAGGTATTATTGAGTCACCATAACAGGTACAGATCAACTCCCATCAGGAAGGCACATTTGTGACCAGAGTCTGACTAATTCCAGGTCTATGCCTTTCTCTGGAGCCTCAGCCAGCTAAAATGATGAAAGGCTGAACATGGGCTTCTATGGGACTGAAAGAATGGATGACCAAGTAGATAGCCATATTACACAGTGAACATATCTACAATGCAAAAACATTAGTGTTCAGTAAAAGTGCAGGTAGCCCAAAAGTGAAAATTACTGCACTAGTCTCAAACTGTAGGAAAGCTAAAAAGGTGAAACAGTACGACAAAGAGAGACAGAATCAAATATCAGTAAAAGTCTCAGCTCTAATCTGTGTTGTGTACTGTATTTCTTGAAAACAATTTTTCACAGAAGACTACAGTCACAGTCTAACCAAAACTGCACTTAATTTTGTTGTTCAACAATGAGGTGTTAGGTGTTTTCGTTTGTCACCAGGAACACGTGGCAAAAAAGTCACATGCAACAGCAGGCTCAAGTCAAATTAACTAAAGATGAGAATTATCATTATTGCGGAACACCCAAGAGTACAAATAGCCACCAACCATATTTAGAGTGAAACCGTTATAGAATCAGATGCCCATTTGTGCAGACAGATAAATGAAACTAGTGGAAAATCCTCTTTTTTCTAGAAATCATCCAATAATGGAAATGACTGCTCAGACAAACTCATCAGTCCTGCTCTTCAGAAACTCACCAACAACTAGTAACAACCACAGCAAAGAAAAAGGCAATAAAAAAACCCTTCCCATAAAGCCCAGTATAACATTTTCCACAAAGCCAAGTATAACATGGGATATGACCATAAAACATCCCAAATGATCCCACTACAAGCTGCTAAAACAGTAGACCAAAGGAAATTAAAAAAAGAATACATGTAGAAAGATGAAATGTGTTTTAGGCCAGTCAGTTCAATTATCATTTAGAAGCTTCAAAACTATATTAACTTCCTACTGAATTACAAATGGATATGAACCACTGTGTAGAAAACTGCTGGGTACATAGAATAGCTGTAGTAAATTAATGCAATGAAGTTAAATCCATACATAATGAAGCTGTAGTCAAAATATAATAAAAGCAGGACACAAAGCAATGTCAAATATTAAGCTACGTTTGGTGTATGTTAAAAACTCAGGCCAACTATTAGAACAGTTACGCCAGGAGAAAAAAAAATGCTGAAGGAAACAAATGACTAATCTACCTCCAACTGACTGCCGCTGTATTGCTTCCTGAACCTAACGATTTATTTAAAATGGAAAGAATGCTGGGAGCTTTGCATCTCCTGTACTGTATGTTATATGGGTGTTGCACATTATAGAAGTGTGTGCTAACTACAAACAGTACCCCCATGTCAAGTATCTTTTCTAATGTCCTATGACAATGTTGTGGGTGTTTGTACAAGCATGCTCACATAATGCTTTGCAAACATTACATGCCAAAAAAAATGCAGGAATGTTGGGAAGTCAAAGAAACATTTCAGCAAAACATACTTGAAGTACTTGTCAGTAATATGAAAACTGAAGCAGCATGGTGGTATAGAATGCTACATCTTAAGGTTACTTTCCAAGTACTTATGCAAAGCAATTTTTCTATTTCAAATGGTGATCATTAAATACTAACTTTCATTAACATGAATAACATGGTACGCCTTAAAAGCAAGACCGTATGTTTTTCACTAAGCATTATACTGCAAAATGCTTTGCTCATTACTGCATGAAACACAAGCTTAAGAATGTTATTTTTAAGAAAATAGTTCAGCTGTAATCAGCAACTACAATCTTATTTTTCATTATATTGTAGCTCACATTGATGCTTGTGTTGCAGAACTGAAATGTAGAGGCTAGGCATGTGCATCAATAGACACTACAGACCAGAAGAGTGTGTGTTTAGAAGTGTTATTACTGCATGGTACAGGGGGACATAAGAGAGGTGTTGCAGACACTGGTGCAAGGAATGCCCAGTGCAACAGTCAGTTATATTGTGGCTGCATTGTCACAAACTTTCCAGAATGCATGTGGAAGGCTTGTCATATTTTTTAAGGTCGTCACCTTGCAGATAACAAGGTGCAGTGTTTGATTCTGATCTTGGGTTACCGGCTAGGCTTGTAATAGTTTGCAAACTGATTGCTTAGTATTTACTTACAAACATATGCCTTCTTAACATTACACTCCTTGTATCACAATTATCCACCAAAAACATCATGAAACTAACAGCCTGAGTGTGCAGATTTTTACAGCACATTTACTAGAAGCTGTACAATTCATAAGGAAATACAAATAAAGGGTTTTTGCTGGGGGACAAACTATCATGAATTCCCATACTGTGAGCTTTACCTCCATACCCATTTCATTTTTTATTCTCACTCTTCACTGCACCTCAGAGAATGGACAGTCAGTAATAAATATAAAACATACCTCAGTCTTTCTTAAGGAGACTCCAACCCTGGATAACATAAAACTATGCATTCCACAGTGGTGGGTCCAAAGATGACTTAGTTAAGGGAGCTAATGCTGATTGAAAAATATACAAATGGCAAGCCATCACTGCAGAATTTCTCTGGCTGTTGTCATGTACTGTACTGTACTGTTTCTTTCACCACAACATTATTTCACTTTTCAATTTCTGTGAACATTTAACACCAGCTGATTCCCTGGAAACTGCAGAAATCTTTTTTATGGTCGTTTCATTCTATACAAGCTCCAAATTATGTAACTTAGTACAATTGTGATGCTTTACTTTGGGCTTGTCAGCTTTGAAACACAGCTAGAAAAATCTCCAAGGCTGACTCTGCAAACATTCAATTCAGATTGCAGGAACACCTGATAGCTGTCAAAACCAATTGATAAACTTCAAAATCTGATTTGCAAACTAACTGCACATTAAGTCTCACTTAATTCCATAAATAAATTGACAGACAAGCCCTGAACTGCAAAAAGATTAAATATACCATAACAAAGTACATTATTCGATGAATTGCACTGAAATACTGCACCATAGTAAAGGCATACAATGCATAATGTACATTTCCTGGGCAAAACATTTGTGCATGTCTAAATGACTGCACAGAATGGATGTCAGACATATGAGACTTATTGGTTTGTATGATTTGTTAGGATGTTCCTCCTCCATAAGAAAAAAAAAACAATTCTGCAATCAGCAGCATATCACCAGCATGGTTTATTTCACACATTTCTTCCACCAGTCTCAAACATATATTGCAACCCCCAATTAAAACATATATCAACATTTTAATACATTGTTAAAATGAACATGATTCTTAGGCTATTTTTTTCAGTAGAAACTGTTTTTCTTTTTTTTTTTTTTTTCTTGATGTTTCTAATAGATTAGCATCTCATATACAACAACTTGCTTAGCACTCAAATTGCATTTTTTTAGTTACACCTCAAAAAAATTGATCTGCTCAGCATTTCTTAGACTTTGTTAACACCAATGCACAAAAGCAAGTTGTAAAACTATGTACTAGAGGTTCCATTCTCCTTGACCTGACCCATACCAACCTAACCTCTGCCTGTACCCCACCATACATCTAAAAACAAACAAAAATATTTCTTCAGTTATGTCAAGAAATTAAGAAATAATGTTCAATAATGCACTGAGCTCATCCATAATAATATGACACATTCCAATCCCAAGGATATAGCCACTATATTAGCAAACATATTTAGTGCTAACTTTACCCCACCTACTCACATTGTTGTGCCAACTATACCTGAAAATTTGGGTCTATATCACTTAATCAAAAGTTTACTTCATCAAACCTTTATTCATCTACCGCTATATGTTGAATGTCATTTCAGCGATCGACAAAAATCTTTCCCAGGATAAGGAAGCACTTGGCCAACCCCCACATCTTTACCCTTTTCCTCACCGGAGTGTGATCTCAGAGTTGGTATATATAGTTAGGGGGGTGGGGGGCAGAGCCCCCAGATAAGTGAGTTTGCTTTTTTGCGGTTTGTGTTCCAGTGTGCTTTTGGCCAAATGGTTCATTACCCCGGGATAGATTTCATCTATTGCTGAAATGACGTTCAACATATAGTGGTTGATGAATAAAGGTTCAATTAATCAAACATCCAATTAAGTGATATAGACCCAAAAATTTAGTTCCCCTCAAAATCATGATGGAACAAGTCTTAGAATCCCTGCCAAAGGCTAAAATTAATGTTTCTGTACAGCAAGGTAACATAAAGGTTGCATTCTTATTAGTACCAAGTATGCACTATCTAAGCCTCTACTTAAACTGTTCACCCTCTGCCTATCATCGGGGATTGTCCATGACAATGGAGGACATCCACTGTGATTCCTCTGTGCAAGGATGGCACCTCTACAGACCCAGGTAATTATAGGCCCATCAGCCTTATCAGTCTTATATATAAAGCCTTGGTATGAATCATAGCAGAACTCATTTATAGGCTATTTAACTGATCTAGACCCCACTCTTTTTTTTATGAGCATGGTCTGTCTTCTGAACCTAGTAAACATCTTTGAAAAAGATTACAGAAGCAGTGGACAGTGACCATTCTGTGCCTGAAGCTTGTCTTTCCTGGCCAAGACATTCAACACTATTCCCCATGCTGTTGTTATTGAAAAGTTTATCAAATGTAATATAAACCTTATGTTGTCCACTGGATTACAAACTAGATACCTACACATAAAACTGTAACTAGTAAAGCACCACACGGAACAATACTGGGCCCTTTCATGTCTGACAATTATTCTGCAGACATTGAAATCAATGTCCCTGAAGTGTGGTTGAACAAGTTTGCTATTAACTGCAAGCTAGGCGCTGTAGCTGGTACCATTGATACTAAACTGCTCCAAAAAGGGTTAGAATATGTGCATATCTGGCAAACTGAAAACTGTCTTGTGCTAAGTGCAAAAAGAGTGCATCATAACTGTGTCCAATAAAAAGCTGTTCCCACATCATATTTATAAGTGGTACTCCTCTATAATCAAGAGAATGCGGTCAAGATCCAAAGAAGTCATCTTACTACTTTATTCTACCCTTATCAAACCCATCAACAATTATAGCACCCCTTTGGTATGTACAAATCCAAGCATATCATGCAACTGGAAATGCCCCATTGATTTTGAGAAAAAAAAATAAAGACCTTAAATCCTTCTACTATCCTAATAAATTACCACAACTTTCCCTACATTGAGTAGCCTACCAGCTGGTTTGAGGTGACCTGCATCTCCCTTTTTGAGCCAAGAAAGACCCAGTCCTACCTGACCTCCTATATCCTCCCAAAAACAGTTACTCTACAAACACCCATACTAGGTACCTACATTTACACAAAGAAACAAGATTCACTGGAGCATAGGTTCCTAACACAATGCATTCCCAGCCTATGGAATAAGTTACCCCTACTGGTCAAGCAAAAAACATTGTCTGCCATTAAGGCTAGTGTTGATGATTGGCTTGGCAGACACAAATTTATACCAAGGTTATTATGTATGATTCTGCTTGATTTGAGAGGTGTCAAGAACTTTCAAGTCCATCTCTACCCCTGGATAATGCTGTTGCATATTTCAACACAACTTTCCTAAATCTCCTGGATAGTTTGGCCCCCATAAAAACCAAAAGAATACGAAACAAAACCGCCCCCTGGCTAACAAAAGATAACTAACTGCCATGCGACTGAGAGATAAAACCTGGGCATGATACCAAAGAAACAAAACTCCCTCTACCATTAATGAATTCAAAACTCTTTGCAACAAAGTTAAAAAGCTTATCACAATAGAGCGACAAAAACTACTATTCCATACTTCAAAACAACAATGAAACCAATCCTCAGAAATTCTGGAAAGGCATCAATAAACTCCTAAAACCTGGCACAGCAGAAAACCAAAGCCCAGATCCAAATGCTCCTGATATCATTCTCGCCACCCAATTTAACTCCTTCTTCTTAGACTCTGTCTCTAAACTTACCACAACCTTTTCCAATAACATCTCACCCTCTACACCTACATCCCACCTACTATCTCCCCCCTCACCTCCTTCCTCTCAACTCCCACCTTTTTCCCTAAAACCCATCCCTACCTCTACCATAAAAAAACTCCTGAAAAAGTTAAAACCTTGTTCTAATGCACCTGATAACATACCCTCATCCTTCCTTAACATTGCTGCCGAATCCATTGCCTTCCCCATCAGCATCCTAATAAATCGCTCTATACAAGAAGGCCTTGTTCCCACACTCTGGAAAAGATCCTTCATCATACCCTTGCATAAAGGAGGCAAAAATAACGATATCACTAACTTCTGTCCCATCAACATCCTTTCTCCTATATCAAAACTCTTAGAAAAATGTATCCATCTCCAACTCCTTCCCTATCTTCTAGATAATAACTTATTAACCTCCACACAACATGGCTTCAGACCCAGCCACAGCACCATGACTGCCCTCCTTTCCTTCCTGGAAACAGTAAATACAGCTCGAGATTCTGGCTCTATTGTATCCACCCTCCTGCTCGACCTCTCTAAAGCCTTTGATACCATATCTCACAGTCTTCTCCTTACCAAGCTTTCCAACCTAAACCTATCACCTGCCTCTATCAATTGGTTCACCAGCTATCTCTCCCATAGACAACAAGCTGTCAAATGGAAAACAGCTACATCCTCCTTCCAGAACACACCCACTGGGGTCCCCCAAGGTTTCATCTTGGGTCCTCTCCTCTTCAATATATTTATAAATGACTTCTTCCACTCAATTCCCCATGCCAAACTCATTCAATATGCAGATGATTCTACCATAATCTGTTCAGCCACATCCATTCCTACTCTCTTAAAATTAACCCAAGATGCCTTCTCTACTACTGAACAGTGGATGAAAAATAACCATCTAGTACTCAATGCATCCAAAACCAAACTTATGATATTTACCCCCTCAAAAAACACAACCATAGATAAAAATTTACTTTCTATTATCAGCCAAAACAACACACCTCTTGAACTAGTATCTGAAAGCAAGCTACTAGGGGTCCACATAGATGACCAGCTCAAATTCAATAGCCATCTACTACTAAACATAAAAAAAAAAAAAAAACACTACAAACTTGGCATGCTTTATCGACAAAATCAATTCCTCTCTACATCTACTAAGCTCACTCTTGCTACAACATTCCTTATTCCTTCCCTTCTATACGGTGCCCCTCTCCTAACAAACCTCCAATCATCCCTTAAAACAAAACTGTCCTCATGTTATAATAAAATTGCCAAATTTGCAACTAGCCACAAAGCACCAACTCACCACTGTGTATCTCTCCACAAGGTAAACTGGCTCGAGCTAACTAACTATCTCACCTTCACTTAGCTCACCTTTGCCCACAAACTCATTTTCCATCCATCCCTCTGTCCCTCACTCAGCTCCACATTCAAAATGCATATGCCACAAAGACTCTTAAGATCCAATAACCAAAATCTGATAGAACTTTACAAACCTCTTCAGTCTCCTGGAAAAAGCCTGCTATTCTTTGCCCTGGCAAGGCAATGGAATTCCCTCCCCCCCTCCATCCGCACAACTACTAACCTCCCAGCTTTTAAAAAATCCCTGCACACATACTTAACATCATCCTGGGAATGCTCCTGCTCTCATCTCTCCTAGTCTAGCCTGCCCCCTATAGACAGCCACATCAGATACAACCAAATACTATAAATAAACAAATGTAATAACACCTAGTAATTCTTAGATTCTTCTGTTCCATTCAAGGTACTACATATTTTACTACAGCGATGCTATGCTTGTCACACATAATGTAACTAAAGTATTCTTCATGCAGCTGCTTAAACCTTAGATTCTTTGCCTTGTAACCACCTGTTCCATTGTTTTTGTCATGAACCCACAATCTACTACCTTTGTCAGCCACTGTTTTAGTATTTGTTACTACTGCTTCTGACAACCTGTTTAAACATGATTGTAAATGATTAAAGTGTAAACTTTGTTATAGTTTTGCTTACTGTTACTTTTGATACTATGTTTTAACATGATTGTAAGTGTTAAATGTGAACTTTTGTAATCTTTGTATCTTTATTATTGGAGCTTTTCTCCCCAGGACTCCATTGAAAACGGGTACTTCGGACCCAATGGACAATCCTGGTAAATCAACTATAAATAAGTAAATAAATAAATAAATCTACTTAAAGGAATATATGCCTTATCAGCCCTGTGATTGCTTGTCTTAGTATCGTTCCGACGCATAGCACACACCTAATTCTCTCACCTAGATCATAATATATTATTCCCCATCATAGACTGGTTGGCTCAGTAGAATGGGAAAAAAAATGTTTTCTGCAAATCCTTCAAAGCAGACACAATCCCTGCTGCTCTAGTGCTATACAACAGATTTCATGCACCTCCCTTTACCTACTACCCCTTTAAATCAATGCTAAGTACATTTCTTGCAAGTTCCCCTACAAGCATGTCAGCTAATCTGTTGCACATAAATTTAAGTTGTCCATTCAAGTTTTGATTTTTTTATGAAGTCCTTCTTATTGCCACTGCTTTGTTTTTCATTCTCTCCAAACCCGGTGAAATTGTGGAATTTTGAATATTTGAGTATCGATAAATGCAGTGGAGATCATGACATTTAGTATTTACGCTAGATCACTCATTCAACAGAACTTGGCACTGTATGCACTTCTGCCAGCTTTTTTTAAACATTTATTATTAAAATGTTATTCTGCTTATATAAAACACTAAAACTTATAATGAAATCACAGCAGTGACTAGAGACTACACTACCAAATATCAATATGATTTTCACAATTTCAGTTAATAAAATGGGTAATTTGGGCTTTTAAAAAGTGTGAACCTTCTTCTTGCTAAATACTTTGGTGTGAACTAGATGCTTAGTCCAGTTGAATGCTTAAGTCCAATCATGATATAGGAACTTATGACTCACAGGTCTGGAGATAGAGTTTTTGTGGGCTGGAGAGACCTAATATGACAATTTCTATATATGGCCAGTCTGTTTTCTTCAGCTTTTAATTAGAAGTGAAACAAACGAGACAAAGCACGCAAAATGTTCTGTCATTTCACCCATCCATTTGGGCTTATAAATATGCTTTCAGTTTTTTCAAAGATGTCTACCATAAACACTTAAGCAATAACACTGGCAGCTATTAAAATATGCTCCTGGCTCACTTCTGAAAAGACACTGTTGGGCTTAGAGGGTGTACCTTGTTCACAAATGAATAATAAAAAATAAGAGTTCTATGCTGTTACAAGATATAACTATCTTATACTGCAAAGATGCATAATACCAATAAATATATTATTATTAGACCAGCATGAAACTAGAGTAAAAAGAATTAATGTGCAATTTATATTTTTCTCTTAAATTCAGCAGCTGTGCACATGTATAATGTTGCTTAGGAGTCAGAATAAATGAATATGCATTTTACTAGATGAAAGAACAGGTAAATCTAGAAGTAAGATATATTCTATCATTACAAATGGAAGATATGAAGACTCAAGACTGCCTTCACTATTTGTTATTTTGAAGCGCTAAGTACAAAAGGAATCAGGTAATCACCTGTTAATAGTCAAAATGGTCACATTTCACACCTCCACACTATTTGCTTTCAAAGTAGAAAGTTTTACAATGAAAACAGAATTTGAATGCAAGTATAAAATGTGGATGAGACTGTAAACAACATCGAAAAGCCAAAGTCAAAACTATGTAAGATTTGATGCCTAATTACCAAGGCAAGCACTGATGGAAGAGCCGTAGCACTCTTAGCACCCACTCTAAATCCAAGTGACATTCAAGCAAGAAGATATTGTTCCTATATAAAGCAAGTGGTGACATCAGAGCGGTTACACCCTCCTACAGTGAAGTCTAGGATACTGTGGTATGAGCAGTTTCAGATCGTGTACATGGATCAAAGCCTTCCAAAGACTCACAGAGCTAACACAATAGTATGTGATAAACCTTACAAGTAGTATAAGACATACTGTTTATATTATATAAGGCAGTCAGATTGTTGCAGAAATTGAAAAGGTGACTCTGTGATGTAACAATTGTTTATAATATGAGTACACTGCACCTCACTTGCCAGAAATATGCAGTAACTTGCAATATCACCTTGGACAGTGCTTCCCAGATGCCTTTAACATGCATGGCAAACAACTGTTAGTAGAATATGTTGCTTACAACCTTGTATAGCAATGGTGGCAAACTTTTCTGACATTGCTATACTGTTTGGCAGACCCTGCTACATGCACATTCTGACTTCTAATAGCGTATGGTGAATGTGTGTGTGTCACCTGCAGAGTAGAGTAGAAACACTTGAATAATAGAATTATACACCACCCACAGCTGAATCATGCCAAAGCTCAGCACACCACATCAGGGCATGAGGTAAGCTGCAGGAGTGACAATCTTCCATGATGGGCATTGTCATACAGACTGCAGAGGAACATGGCCTAGCTTCACCTGACCAGAGGAAATGTGTGGTGCTGTCTACTGATGTCAGTGCAGTTAATGGCACATACTATAAATGTTTTTGTTAGCAGTTGACAAACTTGTGAAAGCACCAGGGAGAGGTATAAAATGAGTTTAGACAGTTAGGCAACTACTAGTGGTCCATGTCAGGTCTCACCTCTTAAACCAGATGATTTTTACTAACTGAGGAGCTGGTGCAAGGTGGACCCCCCCCCTTTTTTTTTTTGCTCCTCAACCCCTGAAGACCATTGGTTCTCCCTCCCATCTACCTAATCAGTTGATTTCCTCTTCCAGGAAGTAAAGTGACAGCTTTATAGGCCAATCATTCTCCTAGAGAGAAAAGTGAGGCAGTGGGAGTGATACCATCAGCCCACTGATGGGAATTTTTTTCTGTTTATCCCCTAACCAATCCCACTATGCATGTCCCCAGCAAACCCAGGTATGGTACGCAATGGGCATAAACAAGTGGTATGTCTCCTGCTTCTGCAAGAGATGTTCCTTCTCAATGGTCTTGTCCCCTTGAAATGCAAGCATCTTCACTGATTTCTAGTCTTCAGCAAGGGTTCTACCTACATTCCATGCTATGGGCATGCGCCTCCTGACCTTCCCTCAGAGGGAGAGGTAACCCAGCTCTACCTTGCCATTCCTGTCTCTTACCCAGGTACTCATCTAATGTTCAAGCAATTAAGTGAACTTGTGCTGTGTGAACAACACTCAGGGCTTTATCCCTCTGTGTCAAAGGAGTCGGCTGTTCTTTTGCTATATCAGAGAAGTCTACAAAAGTAACAGTACCTCACAGATGAGGCCACATTTCTGTATATTTCTGGATTCAGTATTGCCAGCACATTAACTGCAAGTCAGTCTGTTGCAAGGGTTTATTCCAGGTGTGGCAGCTATTAGATTGACATACTTTTTAAGCAAAAAACACTGGCACACAGCTCACTGGTATACTGGGCATGTGGTACTCAAAGGGGGCTCCCACCATCATGCCTGCACTACAACAGCACCCAGCAAGGAACAGGGATATTTCTGTACAGGCAGTGTGCCAGATGTTGTGTAGCATTTCTACTGCCAGCTGATCAATGATCTGTATGTATCATACATGTATTCTGTGGCCCATTTTTGTCTACCCTTTCATGTAGGTAGCATGTGGTATAACCACCAATATCCTATGAGGCGGAGAGACACTGATGTGGAAAATTTACAGATTTGGGCTGGTTGATATATAGACCAGTTATTCATATGGAAAAGCAAGTAAAATAGAAGCACAACCTTATATTTGCTGGAACTATTTACACTAACAAAGATAATGCCACTGATTTAGTTGTCCAAGAATCATTTACAAAAGTCTCACATGTGCAGGAAGGTTCACGTAGGCCTACCAATCCAACCAGCTAGCCATGACATGATCAATATTATGGAGGTGGACACAGACAGTGAGAAAGTTGAGTTGTAGTCAACCACATCATCTACTTTGCTAAGGTGGCCAAACAGGCACTAACAGCACCTAGCCACTGTGTTAAAAGAGGCAGGGATGTGGACACAGAAGCAAGCAGGCAGGCTACTCCACATGCTAGGTTATCCACTACATTGTGCTCTACAAGACTTCCTCATGACACTGAAGAAAATGAAGGAAGCACCAAAAATCAAATAGAGCCATGAAATTGTAGAGTAAGGCAACTACACAGCCAGTAATTCTCTGTATAATTTAGCACAGATGATGCTGGCTACACATGCAAATGAGTACAACCAAAGAGCCATCTTCATCCATCACAGTAGAGGTAAAAGTTAGGGAGTGCAGTGGTTAAGTGGTGTTACAGGGAATGTGAGTGTGAACAAGTGAGGGCTTGCATGTGTGAGAGTGTGTCTGCTTGGGAGCGCATAGTAGGGGGTTAGTAAAGAAGTAGATTAGGTTTGTGGGGGGAGGGGTTGGGGTGGCTGTCATACTTCCACACACCCATAGACTAATAATCACAGCCTGCAACAGAAGGTCAGTGGGGTTCACTGGCCACCAGGGATATCTTCAAAGAAATGTGACAGGGGACAACCAGCCACAAGGGGTAAATTAAGATGTGGGGAAGGGAACATTAGCCACCAGGGATAACTTTCATCATCCTGCCTTAATGATATTTGCACATAACATGGGTTGGGGAGAACCAAGAGATGCCCAGGAGAGCTGTTATATATAGTGCCTTAATGGCACTTAAACATAACTGGGATTGGGGGGATCCACTATACACAGGAGAACTCTTACATCTCTTGCCATAACATCACGTAAACATAACATTGGAGGGACCACCAGACACCAGGGATATTCTATGCAGCGTGCCTTAAAGGCACTTAATTAACAAATGTGGTGTGAGGAACCATTAAATATTAGGGATACTCAGAAGCAGTGGGCCTTAAAGGCAATAAATGAGAGTCCAACCTTGTACCCTCCCACCTCCCACTGAGGATATTAGCCCTCTGTGCCAGCACTACACACTAGGGATGTATTGTAAAAAAATAAGAAATTAAAAAATGTAAACTACAAAGGGGTGAAGCTTCAAACCCTGCACCCTTGTCATAGGAAACCTCAGTATTAACCCACTGCTCTAAATATATAAAGATATATATATATATATATATATATATATATATATATATATATATATATATATATATACACACACACACACACATATACATGGATCTACATTGTTTCAATGAAAGTACGCTTCTTCAAAACATACTTCCATGTTCCCATTTTTCCGAAAGTGCATTTATTCAAAAATGCACTTTTGCGAAAAATGAACCAACAAAACCCATAAAAAAAGTGAAAAAAAAACAGTAAATACATTTACGTAGGAGAGTAATTCCCCCCTGCACCCCCCCATGTGGGGGCTATGCACCCCACACTCCCGCTACTAATACATTCTAACTCCGAGATCGCACTACAGTGGGAAAAAGGAATACTCCCTTATCCACACTGTGCAGTGATCTACAAGAATAACCTCAGTCCGTTTTCGTTGATCTGTTTTTTTGCAAAAATGCATTTTCAAATAAATGCACTTTCGGAAAAAAGGGGTCACCTAATTACGTTTCGAAGGGTCGAGGCAGACCCATATACACAGATGTATACACACACACACACACACACACACACATATATATATATATATATATATATATATATATATATATATATATATACATATATATATATATATATATATATATATATATATATATATATATATATATACACATATATATACATGCACACACACACACACACACACACACACACACACACACACACACACACACACACACACACATACATAAATGAAGATCTCAGGCATCTATGCCTGTCTGCAACAGTTTATGAAGTACAAGGGAGAGGATTAAGGAGCATTAAACATACTTCTAAAATTAGAAAAAATCAAACAAAACAGCTTCTGGGTTAGGAGCCTCCTCAGATTCAATTTGATAACTCGAAAACAAACAGAATGAGGCTCGACACAGCACGAAATACACTGGGAACACAATTTATTGACTGCAGTAACCAAAGTAAGCGCTTTCACGTTTTACAATGCTTCATCAGACTTTTACGTTTGATGAAGCGTTGTAAAACGTGAAAGTGCTTACTTTGGTAATTGCAGTCAATACTTTGTGTTCATGGTGTATTTCGTGCTGTGGCTAGCCTCATTCTGTTTGTTTTCAAGATACTTCTAAAATTTGTAATGCAAGAAATCGAGACAAAGCAAAAATTAATGGCGGGACAAAATCAAAGACCATTTTTAATTATTTCTCCTACAAACTTAGAAAGTCGATAATATAACAGCTTTTGTACTACCATAAATTTACTGAAGGATATTAAGTGTGAAACTAATGTCTGGCATTAATGACTGAGTGTAATCATCCGTGATTTACAAATTCATGAAGAGACATCAGGGATATTCAGACAACACATGGCCAGGTATGTATGTGTGTGTGCTTGTTTGAATGTATGTATTGTACATGGGAGAGTGAAATGGGTGTGCCTGTGCTAACATGATGCATAGGCCACCATTATTAACTACCACAGGAAAGTGCTGATATGCACTTACAGTAACTAATAGCAATTCAGAGTCATGCAAATTAGCTGATAATGAACATTTTCCTAAGGTTCCCTATTAAAAATCTCACAACTTTCTTTGCAGAGTCCTGAGATAATGAAAAGAAAAATAGACTGAAAGTGCAGGAGAAGAGTGAATATCAAACATCCCCACACACCCACAAACTTATATATGCCAACTTTGAGATCATCATACCTCGGAGAAAAGGGAATATTGTGAGAAACAGAAATCTTGGTCTTAGTATCTGTAAGTCTGGATTTGCAGATATTCACTTTCCATATCCCAAGACGTTATGCCACAATTTCAAAGGGTTACCCTTTCCTAATAGTGGCTAATGTGCTGCATTGTATAAACATTCCATTTTACTGTAGCCCTTAAAGTGAGCCCTGGGGTTCTTTATGAATCACCAGACTCATGTTGTTCAGACTTTTTCCTACTACTTCCATATTATTCTGCACAGTAAAGAAATGGCACATTCTCAAAAGAGGTTATTTATAAGTTTTCTATTTGAGATTTGTGGCTTATATAAACTCTTTAAGCTTCTGCCTGATTTTTAAATATTTCTTTATAATCTAGAGACTAGGCCATCGATATGTCCTGTTATTATTTTTCTTAAGAAAGGGAAAAGATGATCTCATAATCTCTGGTAGGGTAGGCATTTTTATATAGATAGTACCTTGATACAAATACATAAATCAGGATTTGATTATTTATTTTTTATTATTGAAAGAAAGTGTTTTTCCTCATGCATCTGCCTATACCAATTCACTGAGGGAAAACACTACAATTGCTTAAAATTCAACTAAATTTAACATTTTCCATGCTGTAGATCAAGACTTTATTCAGAAGTTAGATATAATTGAGAGAGAGAGAGAGGGTTTAAACTTCAGTACTAGTAACCTGCACGTGAAAAATGGGACTTCTGGACTGAAGTCAGAGGTAAATTAGAAGAAGCATTAGGAAACCAACAGAGTCTTCCTTAATAAGAAGCTAATTAGATTCATAGTTTCATAGGTGTGTACTAGTATAATGGCCCTGGGGCCTTTACAAGCATAGCCATAGGATTACCCTGGCATCGTGCCACCCGACCTTAGTTCCCAGTGCCTCTGTCGAGTAAAGAAACTGGAGTAATCCCAGGGGTGAATTTTCTATTTCCCATCCACTCATCAAGATTTCTCTTGAAGACGGCCAGTGAGGTGCTCTGCTTGGCATGTATAGGAAGTCTATTCCATAGCATAGGCAGTCTCTGGGTTATGAACCTGTCCTTTCAGCATGTTCTTTTGATTGTGGTACTGACATTGAGGTCTCTGGAGTGTGTGGTGCGGAGGGATTGGGATTTCTTTAGATATAGCATTTCTAACAGAGTTGAGTCAGACACGACTTTGCAAGTCAAGCAGAGATCACCTCTAAGTAGGCGATATGAGATAGAGAATAGTTGGAGTTTTTTGAGTCTGTCCATACAGGACAAGTGTTTAAGGCCTAGGATCCTCTTTGTGAGGTACTTTTGCAGCCTTTCCAGTTGTTGTAGGTGTCTAGTGATGTACATGCCAAATGGAGCATTGTACTCAATGATTGGCCTAATGAGAGAAGAGTAGAGGGAGACAATGACCTCTTTCTTCCTGGATGCAAAATCCTTAATAATGAGATGTGCCACACAGAAGGACTTTCTGACCACAGTGGCAATGTGGTGGTCAAAAGAGATGTTGCTGTCAACCTGTATTTCCAGAGCTCTTATAATGCCTTCAGTGTTCAGCGGACTACCATCGATGTGGTAATTCGGATCTATATTACCGGATCAAATGGACTAAACAGCGAAAGCTATTTAGTTGATCCGATACTGTTGAAATGGCAAAATAGCGAAGACACGGAACATCAAATTTTTTTCCCAGGGAAACAATTTGGTGGGCCGTCTTCAGGACTTTGCCATTTCCTCCACTATGGTGCAATCTCAGAGTTGGTATATTTAAGTAGGGGGGTGTGAGGGACAAAGCCCCCACTTATCTTTGTGTTTAAGTTTTTTTTTTTTTTTTTTTTGCGGAGCAGCGAATTCTTTCCCTGGGAAAAAATTTGCTGTTCCGAATGTTTGATATTTTGTGTTTTAGACATTATCGGTATGTTGAAATAGCATTCACTATTTTCATTGTACGATAAGGTAATATAGACGTGATAATTCATGGGAATCACTTCCCCTAAATGATTCAGCCCCTCTCAGAATAACTATGACAAGGCTGCAGTTATAACTGATAACAATTATTTTTTTTTTTTATTAGAAACTGTGAATGGTAATCTTAACAACAAAGAAGTTATAAAAAAAAAAAGATGGTGTATAATCTTATGATGTATTTATGTATTTGGAGGTAATGAAATGTTTTCTCAAAGTTCTATTATGTTCATTAAAATAAAAAAAAATGTATTCTAGAAAAAGACATCCATGACATTTTTTCTAAAAGGGATGATGATACAGCACACATCTGTGCTATAAAAATGTAAAATACCACTGTATTGGATCTCTGCTAAGCGCATGGAATCACCTTTGTGTTCTTTGAATACAGCAACTTTCAATTCAAACTAGTTAATGTACAAGTGATTTAAAGAGAGTGAGGGGCCTAATTTGTTTGAGACGGCATTGGGGCTTATTCCAAAGGCACAGTATCATTTGGAAGTGTTATACATCCTGCAAAAAATCCTGTTTGCATTACAATGTAGGGTTAGGTCCCTAGAGTGGGTATTTGTGGTGCTCTCAGTACTATGAACATGTAGGAGGTCAAGCAGGACAGGGTCAATTGCAGCCATGTAGGCTAGGCAGAGATCACCACATAAGACCCTATGTGACACAGAATAGAGCAGGGTTCTCATCTCAAATGACCACTAGTGTCTGAAATCTAGCAAACTCAGTCAAGGGCTGCAGTCCCCAAGACAAAAAGAAATTCAGACAGCATAGCTAAATAAGTAGTGAAGTGAGTTCCTTCATCTGTAATTAGGTTGATTTGAAAGATGCCTAAGGTCTGAGGGCCATGAGTTTGAAACCATTGGAATAGAGTGACAAACTTTAGATGTTGTGTATACTTTTTGGTGAGCAAACCTTGTGCTTTTTCTAGTTGGACAATATGTTTAGATAGATACATGATACTAAGGGCATTATATTCTAATACAGACTTGAACGGTGGGTTCATAGGTTGGTACTAGGCTATCGGCCCTAGGGCCTATACAAGCCTAGCCAAACAATTTCCCGGATATTTCTTCCCACAATATTTACTTCCCTGGACCCCTGTCTAGCAGGGTGACTGACATGATACCCGTGATGAATTTCCTATCTCCCATCCAGTCATCAAGGTTCCTTTTGAAGAGGGCCAAGGAGAT
The DNA here is from genome assembly GCF_019279795.1 of Protopterus annectens. NCBI lineage: Eukaryota > Metazoa > Chordata > Ceratodontiformes > Protopteridae > Protopterus > Protopterus annectens. The sequence continues at coordinate 419,366,923 of NC_056749.1, forward strand.
GCTCTGCTTGACATGTATGGGCAGTCTATTCCAGAGTATGGGAGTCGCTGGGTCAGGAACCTATCCCTCCAGCATGTTTTGTTCATTGTGATGACAAGATTTCGATCCCTGGAGCTCGTGGCTCTGAGGGATTGGGATTTCTTTAAGTGGAGCATGTCCAACAGCTCAGAGTTTTATATGGCCTTGTATGTTAAGCAGAGATCACTTCTGAGTAGACGATATGCCACAGAGTACAGCTGGAGTTTTTTTTAGATGGTCAGCATAGGGCATCTGCTTTAGGCCTGTGATTCTTTTAGTGAGGTATTTCTGTGGCCTTTCCAGCTGTTGCAGATGTCTTGTGAGGTACATACCAAACTGGGAGTTGTACTCTATAATGGGTCTAATAAGGGATGAGTGCAGTGGGACAATGACCTCCTTTTCTCTGGATGAAAAGCCCTTAGTGGTGAGGTGTGCCACACAGAAGGATTTCCTGACTGTTGTGGCAATGTGGTTAGCAAAGGTGAGACCACTGTCCACCTGTGTCCCTAAATCTCTCATCACACTTTCAGTGTGTAGTGTACTGCCACCTATGTGGTAATTCATGGGTACATGTTTTTCCCAAAGGGGATAACTATATATTTCTTGGCATTAAGCTTGAGCCCATGGCTCTGGCACCAAACATCTGTTTCTGTAAGGTCCTTTTGTAGAATATCCACATCATTTGAGGATTCAATAATGGCTCCCAGTTTGCACTCATCTGCTACTTTGTTAGCCAGAGTCCCTTAGTGCTGACCTGTACTTCAGAGAAGTAGATGCCAAACAAGAGCGGTCCCAGGACTGAACCCTAAGGTACTCCACTTGTCACTTGTCTGGAGCTGGATTTGGAGTTGGCTACTTTTACAGTGTGGGTTCTGTCAGTAAGCCAGTTGGCAACCCATCGAGTGATGTAAGGATTTATACCCAGCTTAGTAAGTTTATCTATGATTCCAGAGTGGGGGATGGTGTCGAAGGCCTTGACAAGGTCCAGATAGGCTGTGTGGACTCCCTTACCCTCATCCACAGCTCTGGAGACTGATTCGAAGAAGTCAGTCAGGTTCAGGAGACAAGATCGGTCCTTCACAAACCCAAACTGGGTGGGGTCCAGTGTTTGAAGGTTGCCAATGTCTTTGTTTTTAAGTTCCATGATAATGCATTCCATGCCCTTGCAGATCAGACTCGTCAGACTGATGGGATGGTAGTTTCCAGGATCCAAAATGGATCCCCCCTTGTGGAGTGGGATAACTGTAGCTGTGCGCCACTCAGTGGGCACAAAGCCTGAGGTGAGGCTATGATTAAACATGACACTTAGGTGAGGTGCCAGTTCATTTTGTAGTTCATGTAGTACACAGCACGGGATGTCATCTGGTCCCATGGATGCTGTATTCTTAGCTTTGGAGAGTACGGTTTCTACCTGTGTGGCCATGATTACCGGTATTTGGCAATCTTTTGGTATTGAGATGGGCCCTTTAGGGGGTGAGAGGGGGGTGAAATTGGCACTAAATTGATCTGCCAAGATATTGGCAATATCCTTGGGATAAGTATATTTAATGCCATTCTGTTGTAGGTCAGAGCAGATCTGAGCATTGCCATTTAGATTCTTGACATAACTATAGAATGCCTTGTGGTTGTCTTTGGAATCTTTGGCAATTTTATTTTTGTAACTAGCTTTGGGAGATTTTATGAGGGATTTCAGCTTCTTACTGAAGCTGGTAAGGGAGTTTTTTGCATCCTGGGATTTTCCTCTTTTCTGCAACAGTTTCTTCCTTCTATTGTATAGTTTGTTTATGGCAGGGGACCACCAGATTGGCTTCCTTTTTTTGGAGGAGAGCGTCTTGGTTCTATTTGGGATGGCACGATTCATGCACGAGTGGATGTGCTCATACAGTGCCTTAGTGTAAGATTCTGCAGTTGAACTTTTAGTTCCCGTCTACATGGATGTCATGAAGTTTGTCACTTCTGACTTGAGTAGCATGAAGTTGGATTTGGAGAAGTTTTTTATGGAGGTTTCCTTACTGGGAGGTGGGGTGGGGTGGGGTGGGGTGGGATGTGGATGTCAAGGGTGATTTGCTTATGGTCAGATATGACCAATGAGGGGGTGACCACTGGTGTGGAGCATCTATCTCCCATGTTGGTAATGACCAGGTCTAGGATACTGGAGCCCCTGGTGGAACAATGGATTAGTTGATCCAGGGAGTTGGAATTTATGAATTCCAAGAGCCGTTGAGAAAAGGTGTTGGTACCCGAGTAGTTTTCCCAGTTAATGGCAGGGTAGTTGAAATCACCCAGTATTAAGGTGTTTGCTTGTATCTTAATATTTTCCAGTATGTTTAGAAAGGTGTAGTGAGAATCTTGGGGCATGGTGGGGGATCTGTAGCAAGCTACAATTTGGATTGCAGTCTTACCTAGTGTTAGTTGCACCTGGAGAATTTCAGATGCATTGTGTTGGGCAACTAGCCTGGAGGTGTGAATATCCTTGGTGAATATGGACATTCCTCCACCTTTAGTGTTTTGGTCTTGGTTTGGTGGCCAAAAAGTGTGGTAAGAGTTGTAACCTGGTATTGCAAGGGTGCTCTCTGGAGTCTTGAACCAGGTCTCAGTTACTGCATATATAGCGCTGTAAGGAGCAAAGTGGGACAATAGTGTCCACTGACTGGAGGAAATGCCTTTATTAAGTTAGGTAAAAGGATTTCTTAATGACATTTGAAATATGACAGTCAAAGGAAAGTTCATTCTCCATGAACATGGCCAGATATCTAATAATAGTACCAAAAATGTCTAACATCAGGTTCTAGGCACACAATTTCAGGATATATTTTCATAAGAGCAAGATACTTGATTAAGGTGAGAGACAGAAAATATAAAAACTGTTAAAGAGGTTGAATTATAACTTTGAAAACTGATATAAACAAGTTGGAGAGACAAATTAAACTAAGGGTAAGAAAAGATCAAGAAAAAATTGAAGAAAATGTATGTAAAGATATTGTGCATAATAGGAAACTATTTTATTGATATATATATGATGTGGAAGGAATAAAGACATACGAATTGATAAACTGTGTGTGGATTCCAACATTTATTCTCTGACACAACAGATTATAGATATATTTACAAAATCTCTTGCAAAGGAATTTGGCTCTACAAAGAGGATGATAAATTATCCTAGTGACATCCACAATACCTCAGATACTGAAATCAAATTAGATTGTATTGAAAAAGAATTATACAAACTGGATCAAAGCAAAGCACAGGGAGGAGAAGAAATTAGTAATAATGACCTGAGAACACTTCAGCAAGAACTTACAGTAGCATAGTATCTCAGACCTATAAATATGGGGAGATTCCTCAAGACTGGAGACATGCAGTTATTGAACCTGTCTTTAAGGGAAAGGAGACTAGGACAAACCCAGAGTCATATAGACCCTTAAGTCTACTTTCATGTTGTGGAAAATAGTGGAGAAGGTAATTTTGGGTAAGTTATTGTCAGAACTGGAAGGGTTGGGATATGAAACCATATATCAGCATGCATACATTGAAAATAGATCTATTATCACCTGTAACATGATATTCTATAAGAATATAATAACAGCTACGGATACAAAATTATGCTGTGATGTAATTTATATAGCTTTAACTGCTCTGTGACATTAATACTGGTCTATGACCTTAATAGAACTTGTTAGCAGGATAGATTGGTGTCCCAAAGACTCCGTCATCTGTGGAATAGACACTCTCTCTCCATGTCAACCAGAGTACCTCACTAGCCCTCTTTAAGAGGAACCTGGACAACTTTATGGGAAACAGAAAATACACCTCTGGATCCCACCTGTGTCCCTGCTGGACAGGGGAAACAGGTTCCTACTTTGTGGGAACATAGGCCAAATTCTTGGCTAGGCTTATAAGGGTCTCTGGGCCAATAGCCTATTATCGTCCTATGAACCTATGAACACCAGCATTTGATAGGGTCATACACAAACACTGATCATTAAATTAGAACAATTAAGTATTCATGTATTCTTGATAAGATGAATAGCTGCAAGGCTTACAAATATGGCATGGCGAGTATCATACAGTAATTAAACAGGTGAAATTCCTGGTTACATTCAGGGTGTCCCACAGGGCTCTGTCCTAGGCCCTTACATGTTTAGACTGTATCTTTCAGATTTATCTTTTTCACCTAAGTTGTTCTACAGTTTGTATCCCAATTAACTGAAATTGGGTAATCTGATTACATGTGTTACAGATAGGAAATGTCTGCAACAGAACTTTATTAAGTTGATCATTTGTACACAGGAGAATAATATGCTGATAAATGCATCAACAACTAACCGTGTAAGATTTGGAAGATGTAAATTGAAAAATGAATATTTAATACAGCACACAGTCATTGAAACTATAGATTCATTTAAGGACCTGGGTATATGGGTAGATCCAGCTTTGAGTTTTTCTAATCATATAAACCAATTGCTTAATGATAATTATAAAACTATAGATTGTGTAAAAAGATTTATAAGGTCTAGGAAATCAGAAATGATGAAGTCATTGTTTGTTAGTTACATTCGACTCAAACTTGAATAAGGAATAACAATATGGAAACCTTATAAGAAAACAAGCATGAGTAAACAGGAAGGAATGCAGCAGAAATATACCAAGGACATCCATGGATATGAAAATGCAAGTTATTATGAAAGACTAAAATACCTGAATGTGTACAGTGTCTCATACAGATATTTAAGAGGAGACCTTATTCAGGTATATAGGGCATTTAGAGACAACTAACTCTGGGAGTATTTGGAGTTATAAAAAAGTAATAGAGAATCTTCAGACAACCTATGTAAAGTATGTTATAGGAATGAGAAGTGTACTATCTGGTTCTCTGAGTAAGCATATGATGCATGGAATAACTACCAAATGAAATTAAAGCAAGTACTAGTTTAGGTATTTTTAAGAACAGCCTGGACACTTATTTTGGGAATAAATGTTTTGGTAAATTAGCAGGTTAGGTTGGCTTTAGGGCTTGTGCTTGAAATAGTTGTATGTATGTATGTATCAGCTTTGAGGGTGAGGCCATTTATTTGGTAGGTGCAGGGGTACTCCTGTTTCTGCCTTATGCATTAGTCCATGATTATGGCACCAATTTTTGCAGACAAGGTCTTCTTGATGGATGCTATGTGAAGTGTTGCCGACAGCCCCTAGTTTGCAGTCATTAGCAGACTCGGTTAGCCAGAGATGCTTGATGAGTTGGCATCAGCAAATATATGTTAAAAGAGTAGTAATTCCAGAATAGAGTCATGGTAGGCAACACTAGTGATGAGTCTTTTGGATTAAAGTGGGCCACCAACCCTGATTGAGTGGGTTATATCTGTTAGACAGTTTGGTGTTCATTGAGTTATGTAAGGGTTTATAATTAGTTGGGTCAGTTTATCAATAATGCCAGACAGTAGAATATGTCAAAAACGTGGTTAGTTCTAGGTAAGAAGTCTATAACAGTTTACCTTTCTTCAATGCGTCTGTGACACATTCAGGAAAGTCAGCCAGATCAAGTAGGCTGAATCTGCCTTTCACAAAACAGTTTGGTTGGTTTGAGAGATATCTGCCAGTATATTTTTTTATGACATCCATGATATTTTCCATTACTTTGCAAATTAGGTCAGTGTTGTTCTTCTGTCTGATTACTGGAGCACCATTATGGAGTGGAACTGCAATGACTGTTCCATGATCTTCAGGTATATAGCCAGTGGAAAGGTTAAAAAGATTCACAAGGAAGGCTATAAGGTGGTATTTTATACTAACAAGGATACTGTCTGGTATGTTATCAGAACCCACAGAGAGTGTTGTTTGTTATTTTGAGAGCTTTTAATAGCTATTTTGAGGTAATCACTGGAAAATGTACTAATTGGATGTTGTTGGAGGGGGTGCAACACTGAGAGACAAAGGAAAAAAAGACTGATCTAAATTGTGCCTCTTGGCATGTTTGCTATATCATTGGGATGCTAGTAGATGGTAACACTTGATATCAACTCACTGCATTGCTGCAAATTGTTTCTGAGCTTTCTGACATACATAAGGCTTTTACAGTTATATTTGGATATGGTAGCTATATTTAATACATGTTTAATTTTGCAGGCCTTCACCTTTTGCCTTAGTTCTTTATTCACCTTACTGAGGTTGCTTTTGGAGTGAGAAGATTAGTACTTTTTCACTTCTTGTACAGTTAGTTGGTGCATGGGATCCAGCAAAGAGATTTATTTCTAAAGCTGGCATCGTTTTTGTGACAAATAGGAACAGAAGTTTAAATGTAAATGTTTAGGTAGGAATATAAATCAGTGGTATGTGTGGTTATTTTTGCTATGGTATCCTCATGGGGTGGCAACCTTTTAAATCTCATATGGTTAGATACTAGTACTAGGAAATTAGCCTTAGGGAAGTGTCTGAAGACAGTAAAATTAGAGGGTATCTTGGACTAGTTGGTATCTTTTGAAGAATACAACAGCATGGTGATCAGATTTAACAAAGAAAAGACAACTACATATGTGATGCCTAATAGTGATCTATTTGTAAGCACCAGATCTAGACGGTTTGAGTCCCTAGTAGGGGAGGGCACAAATTTGTCAAGAGGGCTGTCCAGGCATTATTTCTATTTGTTATATAGCTTTAGCGTATAATTCCTTGTTTATGTCAGCTCTGGTGCAGCAAAGTTAACAAAACCTGAGATATCAGCATATAATAACTATCTTCAATGAAGGACTCTGCGCTTTCACCTGCAACAACATCATATCCAATAGTGTGTGTGAACAGTAAAGGTTTGCACCTTAGTGTTCCTTTTCATGACACTGTCTATGCTCCCAAACAATAATCCTTTTATGGTTTTAACTGTAAAACTATCTGCTCATCTTCTTTAGTACATAACAAAAGTTGACGCTTTGGTTCTCATTCATGAATGAAAACATTCAGAATTTTGTCTGCAGGTACTTCCTAGTAACTGTGTCTGCCTTTAACGCCAGAGGCCAAATTTAGTTACCTGCTTGATGTCTTGTCAGATGTATTTTACTTTACCAGACGAGACTTGGAATTTTGCTGGCTCGTCATTTGTTTCATAATTAACTGAGTCATTTCATGGCTGATAACTGCATTTTTTTCTAATATACAATATGCTATCTTTTCATCGTGTACTCTTGCTTGCAAATTCTTGGCTCGACTTTAAATGATTTTTGGCAAAAGAGTTGCTATTCTATGTCTTGTGGGCAGAATCCACTAAAGTTTGGCTATCTTTGTCTCTAGTGATCGTAAGTGATGTTAGTTCACAGGAACAAGATGAGCATCATAATTAAACAGGTTTATTATGCTTGGCACTAATGCACTGCATGATACAACACATAACAGAATGTACTAATTGTTTCATGCTGTTTTATGTTGTTTTAATGTTCTGTGTGGTCAAATGAAATGTGAGACAAAGCATTTCCATGTATAGTGATCCATTAATAACTGGAGATCAACTGAAGAAGGGACCTCTGAGGCATAGTGCTCTTACTAAGTAAGTAACAGAGAATGACCTCACACTGTCACTAGATGAGCACCAATTGCTTCTCTGTGTAGCTTTGAGGTTATTTGCTACAAAAAGAGCATTGGTATTCTACAGGAATGTACGGCTCAGAGAAATATATGTGGTGTCAGATTTAATAAAACATGGTACACCACATTCAGAAAAAATACATCAACTCCTAAGTCCAAAGGCATGGAACCCTGACTATTACCCAGAAGACCTGGGTTCAGGTAGTAGGCCGAGGCACTGAAGAAGCTGGCCATAGTAGAGGGCTAGGAATGATTATAAAGTGTTTTCCCCCTTTTTTCTTTTGGAGAGAGCTATCATGGATATTATAAGAAAAGGAAAATGGCTGCTTACAGTCTCGCAACCCAAACCAAATTGAAGCAAAGGCTCAGTGAAATGGTATACAACAAGTCAAACACACAGACAGCCTTTAACTCCATGCATGACATTGGTATTAAAGGTAGGTCAATGTGGAAAAATTCTTTCCTACTGTCAATATGATACCATACCAAGATGCCCCTATGTCACATCTGCTTTACTCCAGAGATACAGGAAGTGCACCAGAGTGCTCCTATGTCACATCTGCTTTCCTCCAGAGATACAGGAAGTGCACCCGAATATAGCAGATGGTAGACAGTACAGGCAATAAATAAATAATTTTCAAAAATGATAGGAAGGAAAACAATGATCTGCTCATGTCACTGAAGAAAGGATCAGAGTTGTCAATCAAAATAATAACAATGGCAAGATTTCTGCACCTGTGCTTCTTCTGCTAGGGAAACAATTCTCTTACACCATCCTTGCATGGGGGCTTTTGTTACACCACCCTAAGCTTGATATAATCACCCTGAAGTTGCTAGTAATTGTAAATGATGAGAATAAACAGGAAAGGACAAACTCCAGCCAAGGCAAGCTCATCCTGAGAATATGTATTTTGGACAACAGCAAATATTTATGGTCTTAGCCATTAAACTTCTAACAGGAGATCTCCTTGGTAACCTTTAAATGTTAAGGTTAACCATTTTACAATCAGCAGTACTTTACAATTTCTTTATCAGCAAATGGCCAAACCTCAATAAACCAGGCACATTGGCAGCAAAAGCATGAAGTGTGTGGTCAGCTTCAGAAGGACCAAATTTCTCTGTATCGTTTGAACAATAGCCATGTTCACATCTGAAATTAAAGACTGAATAATTTCTCTTAGCTCAGCAACATTCAATACAGTTGTTATTACAGCATGTAAAAACCAGGAGTTATTTTACTAGTAATGATATGCAACTGGTTAGACCTATGCACAATGTACTTAAATATAATTTTGGAGAGTCCACATGCATAGTTTATACGGTATCACATTTCTTCACTGCCATACATTATGAGGTCAAACATTCATTTTATCTCAAAGAAGCTCTCTGCAGCCACAGAGAGCTGTCTGTCCTACGATGTTTTAAATTATGCATTCATAACACTGTATAGTGCTCAGAAGTATCTGAACATTATAAATGATAAGACTTATTTGTGTTTTCTATATCCAGTTTCATGTTTAATAAAACAACACACATTTTATCCACTTACTACACAAGTGTCACACATTTTGGTGAAGAAAGGTTCAAATGCATGCCTGGTATCATAGTCTATATTTTTGTATCTTTCCTTGATTTCATTTTATTTTATTCATGTATCACTTAACCAAATACAGAGACTATTAAAGATATAGGAACTGCAGGCTCATGAAATACACTTGTCCTAGGTGCAAGCTCTCTGAATCTGTCTGGTACTGCACACGGAGAAATGGTTACCCCGAGGTACTGCTTCTAAACTAATCCATTGTGATACAACCAACAACACAACAGCTTCACTACCTGATAAGATATGGCCCGCTCTGCTCTACTATTCACCACCAATGCTGTCTGATTGTGCATTGTGCAGTGTGCAGGGATAATGTGTTTGTTACTTACAGTCTGACAATAATAAAGCCCTAGCCCAGTCTGCTCTTAATGAGGACCATATGGAACTCTACCCTACTTAGCTACCACAATAATCACGTTCAAAGCAGAGAGTGATATCATACGTCACTGAAACTAATTTGTGGCATTATCTTCAATTTATTGATAGCAAGGAGAGGAAGGAAGACTACCATTAAAGAAATGTTAACTGACACTCACTGGGAATCACTGATGCCTACACTAAGCGTACACTGTTCTGAATCAACAGACAACACAAGCATAACTCACACCTTCTTCCTCCTAATTTTAGTTTTCCTACTGATTTTTTTTGCAGCCTTAAATATTGAGGGTTATTCATAAACGTTACTAAAAAGTATACACTATATGTACACTTGTAGTCGTTCTGAGTGACTAAAAAGCACAGAAAATGTGGTAGGGATCTTCTTGAATGCAAATTGTGTACATGTAGTATACACTTACTGTAGGTTTTAATGAATTTTGACCATTGTTTGATACAAACCCATACACTTCAACAAGTGCAAAGGAGTTTTAAGTGTGTGAAGTAAGCAGAAAACTTGTAAGATGCTGACAGTTGATTATGTACAAATGAGACCACAAAATCTAGGCGTAATTCAGTGTACTTAATATACACAAAACATTGTCTAATTGATACAGGCTCCCTTGTGTATTCTAGTTTGGCCTATCTCTTGATAAGTATTGAAGCACAGTATGAACCATGTCCACAGTGTCTCTACATTTGAATGTGTGATCAGTTCAGCTACTACTCAGCTATATCTGTATCTTTAAGATACTAAGACTCAGGGTTTAGTTTGCCATTGAAATGTACCATATACATCTTGCCATTTATGTATGAATGCCTGGTGCCTTATTTTTGTTTTTTAGTGCTGTATTTGTGTTTGATTTCACTCTCTGTTTCTTTATTTTGTTTTTCTTTATGTCCTTGTCTCTAACTCATTTTCACTATGCCAGCATCTTTCTCCCTCCAGATATTTAAGGTGAATGCTTTTCTGAGTTATCACTCTTCTGAAGGATAAAAAACTCCTAGTGACAGTTTCTTTGTCGTAGATGATGGACACTAGGATCTGACACTAAAAGGATTGCACAAATGAGGTAATGACTATACAGACGTTTTGTACATGGGGTGATACAGAAGTGCAGATGTTAGCATTGTGTCCCTAAGCTCTTGTTTCTTCACTTTAGCTCATGGCTGGAATGTCTTCTGTTTGGACTTTACATGTGCTTTGTGTGTCAGAGTGGGTTTCATTTGGAGGTTCTAATATTAGCTTCCTCCCATATCCCAAAAAATGTGCCGATAGTTGAAATGACAATCCTCCATACTGTCCCAGGTGTGTGTGTGTGTGTGTGTGTGTGTGAGTGTGTGTGTGTGTGTGTGTGTGTGTGTGTGTGTGTGTGTGTGTGTGTGTGTGTGTGTGTGTGTGTGCGCACGTGTGTGTGTGTGTGTTATGAGTGCATGCTCTTGTTTGTTCTCAGAAAGATTAACTAGTTCTATAACTTATGCCCATTGCTTATTGGATAGGGTGCAACATCCCATGACATATAGGATAAACAGTTTCTGAAAATTAATGAATGAATAAAATATATATGTTTTATAATTACTATAAACTACTGTTATTATCAGCACGTGTTTATTAGGCATAATTTCTTCATATGCAGGTATACACTAAACAAATTATCTTTTATGACTATGTCTATGCTAATTGTATTCAAGCAGAGAAACTTCCCTATTCAGCACTACCTGATTTTCCAGTGCAGCCTGATATTATCCCTTTACATGGTCCATTTGACCACATACTCAGAGCTTTGACCACAGCTAGATCATGGTCAAATGGGGCCCTAGGCAGACTAATGGATCACCCCACCCCACCCCACCCCCCCAACAGCAGCTCCCACTCATCCATTCCAGTGTTCCATTGCTTGGCTATTTGCTCCCCAGTTATCATAAACAGTATTCAAACCTGTCAATGCACATAATATTTTCTTTTTTACTTCTACAATGATTGCAGATATATTTGGATTTAATTTAAAACTTTTATTTTAAATTTTATAGCACAAACACTGATAGCCATTTGCTAACAAAACAATACAGTCTCATGAGAAAAACAGTTAGTGTGAACAATAAACTTCTCTGCCCTTGAAACTCACACTCATTGAAATGGCATTGAACACCACATTCAAAGAAAAAGCATCTGGCCAGTGGTGGATTGAGTTTACCTCTTGGATGTTTTCAGATTATAGGACCCTTGAACACATTTTAGGACAATGCATACTTGTATGTGTTCTTTGATTCACCTTCCTGATTGTATTAAATCATATTTCTTGTATAATATAGCACCACTTGTTAGAATGTGTTTTAAAATGGTAGTTTTGAATTTTTCCAGTAAGCAATGAAATAAAGCGTATGAACCAATAAAGACATAACTACCCATTTCAGAATAATTCAACCATAAAAGGCCACTCAACCTTTTGTCATAACAATCCACCAAGATCAGTCAATATGCATAATCTTTGTAGAAGTAAAAGTCATCTGAATAATCCCTCATTAAACAGATCTGTAACTAATAGAGAGGTTGCTGGCAAACAACTTTACATTTCAATGTTTCATCTACAAATTCAGTGCCTGCTGCGCTTAAAGTATAAATTGCCTAGGTTACGTTAAAAAAAAATGATAAGCTGTTAACATTATAATAGAGAATAGTTGACAAACCAACAAAAGATTCATAATTACTGGGCATCTCATGCAAAGGATGAGACACTCAGGAGTGCAATGCACCCCATTCCCCCCTTAAAGTACCGCAGTATCAGCAATCCATCTGCACGGTGTGGGATTAGAACTCACAACCTTCTGCCCCAAAGTAAAGTATGCTATCTGTTGTGCTACTAACACTTCTTTCCAATCCTATGCTACCAATATAGACATACATTTGCTAAACAAAACAGTTGCACATTGAAAACAGACTTAGCATGAGCAATAGTAAACTTTTCTTCCCTTGACACTAACAATTTCTTGAAAATGCACTGAAACTCACATTCCTTGAAAAATGCACTCCAATAAAGATAGCTTGTATTGAGGACTAAGGCTCCTGTCTCCTTTACATAAGGTGCAGGATTTGAGGCTGAGCATGTTAATCAACCTGCCATGCCTACCTAGGGCAAGACACACATACACACATACACACACACACACACACACACACACACACACACACACACACACACACACGCGCGCGCGCGCGCGCACACACACACACACACACCTTTGTTCTTCTCTATACCAAAATGAAGAATTTCTTCTACTTTTCGGAAGTCTCTGTCCTGTCGTCTTACCAGCCACAGCAAGTCCAAGAAGCCATTTCAAGTTCTCTGGCAGCAAAGGAACAATAAGTTTTCTAGTAGTTCCAAAGTTTAAATCTATGCATATCCAGATACGCAGAGTGTCCTTAAAGTAGAAATGTAATTTCTGTCAGCAAAACAACAGCAAGTTCTCTTTCAATAGCAGAAAAACAACAACAGCCAGTTCCAACATTTAAATCTGTGCATCCATTATACTAAAGATGCATGCATGGATGCAAAGTGTGTCATTAAAGTAGAAATATAATTTGTAGTTGTTTAATGTGTTTTTTTAACTGTTTAAATGTTGTAGCAGTCCACCATTCAGCGAGCCATTCCAGCCATGGGCCCTAGTCAGCTGCCTAGGACATCCAGTACTGGATCTGGCTTTAACAAAACCACACAAAACATTTGTTATAGGGTGTAGCATGTTTCGGCACAGGATCCCAAAATCTGAAGTAGAAGATAAGGCTTAGTTTGAATCTTCTGATGGAACTTGTACTTGGATTGTCATATGTGAGTTTGTCATACTTCTTAATTTCTTTGCTCTAGAATTCTGAACAAAGCCAGAAATAATTGGGGGCCAAAGGTCCAAAATCAAAGACAAATTCTAAACATTACTCTAATTTGCTTAAAAATGTAATAGAACAACAGTTTTTTCATCTATGTGCATTTTATAAACAATGGTGACTACTGGTAATCCTCAGTGATTTATCAAAAACATCAAACATTTTACAAGGGACAGGACAAAAATATGTTGTAAAATTATGGACATCCTGTGAAAGCATGGACGGCTGAGAGATATTGAGTAGGTCCTGAGATTGTGACCCTGACATTCACTGTAGGAAGAATCATTTTGTGTACTGCTTGGGGTTTTAAACATTCATTGTTACAGCTTTCATTAGCATGCATGCACACGTATCCTCCAGGGCTTTGAATGTGTCCCTACTATATGTGACTATTTTTTAAAGGTGCGTAACTTTCAGCAGTTATCCCTTGCTAGAAGTTCAGAGCCAAGGCCAGCCAATTTCCAGATCTAGTGGAGGGGATTCATTCATTAAGTGCCCAGATGGTCTGTAGCCAATTGTCAAGGAATTGAGGCTGATTCTGGAATTTAGAACTCAAGAAACAAGTGCACTAGTTCCACACATTTAGAGTAAAGCTATCCCTAAAACTAGGCCTTGTCATATACCAGCAGTCTTCCTTTGAATGCAGAAGTGGCAAATATTAGAATATTCTAAACAGTACATGACATTTTAAAAATTGCAACTCTTATAGAATATCTGTGATGTGGCTATGATGAATATTTTTTGTCTAATCATTAACAATCCTGACATCTCCTTTATTTTTCCTATGGCAGGCATAATATCAAACTTTAGTATAATTTCAACAAAGTTATATATTCCAGAAACTGCTGTAAAACCTTTCCACACACATAGTTGTTCTTCTTCTTTCAGCTTTTCCCAGTTAGGGGTCACCACAGCGGAACTCCAGTCGCTAATGATTGGCAGTAGATTTTTACAGTGCCGAGGTGCCAGCTCAATGCCCAACCTTCAACGAAGGCACGCCCATTCGCGCATGTCTTTCGAATGCCACTCGACAGCAGGGAGGACATGCAGACTCCACACAGAAGACGCTCCAGCTGAGAATCGAACGGGAGGACCTCTTGCTGTGATGCGACAATGCTACCGCTGCACCACCTTGGCTTTTTCCACGTTAATTTATAGCATATATTAAATATAGTGCAAAATGTCCAGGCTTATTTTGGTACTTCACAAGTGCCACCACTAAATGATAACACTGTTAATGAGATCTCATCAGAATTTTCTTATAGTGAAGTGGTGTTTACTGTCTTTCAGAAAAAAGTATTTGGTATTATGTTTGAAGAAATACAGTTTAAACAATATCATATGTAATATGTTACTGCTGAATGCCGAGATGTTTTTTCACACCTAAGGAATCCAACAACAACAGCAACATGTAAATATATCCTACCAAGGAGTCGAAACAAATTGTTCTCATCGATGCTAGTCTATATGGAAGACCATGGATTGATTCTTGTGGATGGAATTTTACCTTCATGCCTACTGTTGTCCTACTAAGTTCAGAGTGTTATTGCCTAGTTTAAGGGTCTCTTTACCCTTCCTTAATCAATTATCTCAGTGAGATACTTCCAGCTTTACAAGCCTCCTTCCATCCCAGTGACCCAGTTTCTAAGGATGCCTTCCTTACTTGAATTGTTTTGATCTAACTTGAATTAATTTTGTCACCACATTTTCTAAGCTTTTGTTGTTCAGGGTACTACTATATCATCATTATTTACTATTTGTTGATGGCCTTTCAAGAAAATTATATGCCTGACAACTGAGAACACAGGATTAAGACTATAAGATGCAAATGAGCATCATCCTGTAGCCAGAGGTTTGATTCTCTCAGTCACTTCATCATCCTGTAGCCAGAGGTTTGATTCTCTCAGTCACTTCATCATCCTGTAGCCAGAGGTTTGATTCTCTCAGTCACTTCATCATCCTGTAGCCAGAGGTTTGATTCTCTCAGTCACTTCATCATCCTGTAGCCAGATGTTTGATTCTCTCAGTCACTTTTATCTAATATGTTACTCTGAGCAAGTCACTTGGTGTTCCTAGGTCGCTCCTAAAAAGATGAAGTTGGGCCTCCTGAGTTTACCTGGTTACCAAATAAATAAAAGCTACTTGGCTTTTCAGTAATTTTCACTGTTGATTATAGAAATGTTTATAAACTTCACAAAATGCATAAATAGGATATGCTTTCCTTTAATGTTACAAAAGAAACATGTCCTTATAAACAGCACTTTAAAAGCATAAGTATGGAAACTAAGATTAGTCAGACTAAACCATTTAATCTTACTATACATTTTACACTAATTTCTGCTACTCTAAGTCATAGTTTGTAAAACGTCTATAACTCAGTGATCATTGCCTCTTGTGTTGTGTCTGCTATTGGAGAAGCAGACTACTGAAGGATGTGTGCGATTATGCTATTACGTTGCATGTCTTAAAGTTTAAAGCATAAATCTCTGGGATTATCTCAGAATGTCTGTGTCATAGCATACCACTAGTGGTTTCCCTTTGGTTTGTGGTTTCACTGTTATTATATAGCAGACCATCAAAAGTGAATCTATAAATCAAAAGAAAGACATAATGAGCGATATGAGCGCCAGACAGTGTCAAACATTTTTAGCACAAAATAAGATTCTGGAAAACCAAATAGACTTTTAATATTTATATAATGCAACTTTCTACCTGTTAACCTAATGCAATGATATTTTACTACAATACTAAAGTATAAAATAACTGTCAGTGGAATTATTTTGTGGTACTGTATATTTTGTGTGGCTACTTTATAATTATTACTTTATAATCTATGAAAAGAATTCTGGGTCTACATTTGTTTCTCAACATGAATCTAGAGCAAAACAAACTAAAATGTTTCCACAGAACACAAGTGTCAATATCAGCTTTATTGATATGAGGTCAGGTCAAATGTTTATTTGTTTGTTTGTTTGACTGTTACAGCTGATAGACGGTCTGGTTTGGGGACTCTTTTCATCCATGACCCAAGCATGACATCAAGCAATTCATCCTACTTTATAGCAAAGAAACTATTAGTATTGCAAAATGAAAGATTACATATATAATAATAATAATCCTATCTGTTAACCAGGTAGGCCGACTGCTTGCACAGTCCCTTTTCCGGTGCGATCCTGGAGCAACATCTGGTTTAGTGACATACTGAAGGCCACACAGGAGGTAAATGAGGCCTGAGGGGAATCAGCCCTCTATCAATGTAAATAACGCTAGCAACCTAACTGCCCGGATTGGTTTGAATTAACTTTGTCATATATCAAAGGCAAATTATACTGTGTACAAAACAACATAAACAAGTAAGGAAATAAGTCATAAAAGCAATGGCAGCATACTTACAATACATTATTAAGTACAGCATTAAAAACCTTAAGGAATATTATTTTAAGCTGAGGAAGAAACTTATTCTTGGGCTTGCCTGTGACCTTAGTCATTTTCTCCAAAATAATGGCATTTATGTGGTATGACCAAGTGACATTTTATCATGAATCTTTTTATATATATATATATATACTTTGATTCATATTTCTAAAATAAGAATACTTCATTTGACAGGATCAACCCCTTTTCCAGTTTCCAATTTGAAGGCTGGTTGATCAAACATAACAGTTCCAGTATCCTGGCCCATTGTGTGGTACGATATACTTTTTTGTAGAGAAGGATACAATCGTGCATATGGACTTTTTCTTTTCTTTTTTTTATACACTAAAGGTACCAGCTGCATACACCTTAATGATGAAACACAAGTAAAATAGTGGATAGAATATCAGATGTTACAAAAAACACTACTAATATAAATCCATAAATAATTTACTTCATGTGATATTAGATAAAAGATTCTTTGTTGATAGCTTTTATTATCAGACACAACTGCTATCAGCACTAATTTTAGGATAATATATGCTGTTTATTTCACGTTCAGAGAAATGATGTTAAGCAAAAAATGCCTTTAAAGAAATGAGGTATGATGATGGGCTTCGTGTTCCTGACACTGTTTGGTGAATAGTGATAATACTAATTATAAATAATACTAATTATTATTTTGTGATAGAAGCCAGCACTGTAATAAAAGACTAAATGTGATCCAGTCTTGCCGGCTAACATCTTTTTAGATGAGCTCCATTTTCAAGTGGCACATTTAATGTAATCAATTCCAAGATTGTTGCTTACCCAGAAAGAGCCTCCTGTAGTGACCTTCATTTATCAGCCACTTATCTGCTGACTGAATATCCTACTACCAATTAAATGGTCCGGCCCGAAAAATGTAATATTATTACAGCCATTTTGAAGTTCTTAAGTGTAATGTGGATAAAAACCCATCCTTTTCAAAATGCTTCACATTGAGTGATGGTCTAAAACTCATTAGAGGGCATATGAGTCCCCTATATCAAACAGCAGGATCAGAGTGGTACATGTGGCTTAATTTTAAATCACAGCTATCAAAGAACTAGTTAATGAGAACAGAGAGTGGTATAATATAATTTACATGCAAGCAAACTGACAACTATGGACTCACCACCTTTCCTTCTTCTTCTTCTTCTTCTTCTTTCAGCTGCTCCCATTAGGGATCGCCACAGCGGATCATCTGTTTCCATTTCTTCCTGTCCTCTGCATCTTGCTCTGTCACACCAACCACCTGCATGTCCTCTCTCACCACATCCATAAACCTTATCTTAGGCCTTCCTCTTTTCCTGTTACCTGGTAGCTTCATCCTTAGCATCTTTTTCCCAATATACTCTGCATCCCTTCTCAGCACATGTCCAAACCAACGTAATCTTGCCTCTCTGGCTTTGTCTCCAAACCTTCCAACCTGGGTTGACCCTCTAATAGACTTATTCCTAATCCTGTCTACCGTCATCACACCCAGTGCAAATCTTAACATCTTTAACTCTGCCACATCCAGCTCTAACTCCTGCCTTTTTGTCAATGCCACTGTCTCAAACCCATATAACATAGCTGGTCTCACTACCCTCATGTAGACCTTTCCTTTCACTCTTACTGGTACTCGTCTGTCACAAATCACTCCTGACAGTCTTCTCCACCCACTCCATCCTGTCTCTACTCTCTTCTTCACCTCTCTTCCACACTTACCATTACTCTGAACTGTTGAGCCCAAGTATTTAAACTCATCCACTTTCACCACCTCTACTCCCTGCATCCTCACCATTCCTCTGCCCTCCCTCTCATTTACACACATATATTCTGTCTTAGTCCTGCTGACCTTCATTCCTCTTCTCTCTAGAGCATATCTCCACCACTCCAGGGTTTCCTCCACCTGTTCCCTACTCTCACTACAGATCACAATGTCATCTGCAAACATCATAGTCCACGGGGACTCCTGTCTGATCTCGTCTGTCAACCTGTCCATCACCATTGCAAATAGGAAAGGGCTCAGAGCTGATCCTTGATGTAATCCCACCTCCACCTTAAACGCATCCATCACTCCCACCTCAGACCTCACCGCTGTCACACTACCCTCGTATATATCCTGTACCACTCTTACATACTTCTGTGACACTCCCGACCTCCTTATACAATACCACAACTCCTCTCTAGGCACCCTGTCATATGCTTTCTCTAAGTCCACAAAGACACAATGCAACTCCTTATCACCTTCTCTGTACTTCTCCATCAACACTCTCAGAGCAAACATCACATCTGTAGTGCTCTTTCCCGGCATGAAACCATACTGCTGATCACTAATCATCATGTCCCTTCTTAACCTAGCTTCCACTACTCTTTCCCATAACTTCATGCTGTAACTGGTCACGTTTAATCCCTCTGTAGTTACTACAACTCTGCACATCACTTTTATTCTTAAAAATCTGTAGCAAAACATTTTTTCTCCATTCCTCAGGCATCCTCTCACTTTCTAATATTTCTAAATACTGCAAACACGGGGAACAGAAAAAAACAGTCATACATTATCAAGAAAACTGTGGCTTGATTATCCTGATATGAAATCCTAGTGATCTCTGTGTCAAACTATTATAGCATGATATAAAGGTCCAACACTTTCAATGATTCAGACATCTTAATAAGTAGTCTGAAGTCCATCTTGAGACAGCAAGAGAGCTACATACGTGCAAATAGCACCACAACATAAATGTTTAAGAAAGGCTAAGTGACATACCTCTCTACTGTCACTGATTTTGTCTCATTCATTTCCTTGTCCCTCGTAAAATGGTTGCTAGAGTTTCATATTTCTTATTGTTCAGAAAGTGCATGTTGATACGAAACCCATTGTTCTACTGATCTTCTATGTGAATTAGAGTAACATTTAAAATTGCCACTGATTTGGAGATTTGTTCCCCCCATTATTTTTGACTTTGTACCTGACTGTTGAGCAACGGGGTGAGAATTATGCTCAGTGCAGAGACAGGACATGAGCAGAAGAGTCAGATACAAATTAAAATAATTTGTACAGTTCTGATTTTAACTTGCAAGCTGTAACATCTGTATGCAAACCACACTATGCAAACTGACTGCAAGGTTCCTGTTTGACTGATTCACTACTCTGATGTCTGGAATCTTCTACTGATATGACTCCATGGGCATACCTATCTGAGGGCTGATTTACCATGATTTTTCATAAGGCCTTCTTCAGAAATACTACGGAGAAGGGCAAGAGATGGAGAACAAGTAGTCACAACACAAACCTTTTCTTAGGCTGTTTAACTCGCCTCACACATGCACATTTTAATACTAGCATACAATGGGCTCACTACAGGGAAAATCATGTGCCACTCCTAAACACAAGGCTCGTGAAAGGGGTGCCTACTGCAGCACAGTTGTACTAGAATTTGTTAGCCCCTATTCTGACTGAGATTAGAGCTGGCCTACTAAACAGCATGCTGCTGTGACTTATATATTCCTCTGAGGAGCAAGAGCAGAATCAGTGCGACTTAGTCATCCCCAGGGCTGACTATTTGGCATCCAAGCTGCTAGATGAATCTAATTCAACAACACTGCAGGTGGACATTAGGCCCCTGCATCAGTTAGCTGATATCAAGAAAATGGGGACTGACTGTTACTATACAAGTGCATGTCAACAAGTAAGTCAAAGACTCCCTACGGAAACGTTGGCACTCTTAATGTCAAGTGGCAACAGACTGTAAAAAAATACAGAAAACTCAGCAGAAAAGAAAATCTTGAGCAACACTCTTCTCCTTTTAATTTCTTTTTTGCAGGGAGGCAAGTCACTCCTGCACCCCCGATTTGTGTGTATGGGGGGAGGGGTCAAGCCCTTCTTAAACTTATATATGCCAAGTCTAAAATTTCCATACCTCAAAGAAAAGGGACTATTCTGGGATATGGCCATCTCAAACTTAGTATATGCAAGTTTGTTTTTTCGTACATTCAGTCTCCATGTTTTAGGACTTTCTCTAGTGGCTCCATACATTTCAAATGGTTACCAGATCAGATGCTGCCCTTACTTTAGAAATGAGTTTTTCTAATAACATCATCTCTTTGCTGTAAAATGTATTACATGAACATATTAAAAGCATGCAACAAACAACACATTACAGATAAGATGCATATGTCCATTTTTTATAAACATTTCAAGTATATATTTCAAGGCTTGGAGGCCACACAAGTCAGAATCTGGCTACCCATGTGAATCCCCCCTCACACATATATCTATAACTTTTCACAGAAACCCTGTACAAGCATGTTAATAGTTGCATAGAGGCAGCTGTACCCATCAGGAAGAAGTACAGAACTAACTCAAAAACCAAGCCACCCTGGTGTAATCACTAAATCAATAGGCTGTATAACAGAAGGAAGAAAATCATGGCAAAAATTAGGAGGTGCAGCACCCACCAGGATAAAAGCACTCTCATCAAACTAAACAACTCAGGGGACAAATAAAGTCTACCAAAGCCAAATTTGAGGTGAATCTGGCTTCCCAAGACAAGGACAGCCACAAGGCATTCTTTAGCTATGTCTACAACCTCAAAGGCAATACACAATTGTGTGCAGAGCTCATTGTAAAGGGAACCACCTATACTGAGCCAGAAGATATGGCAAACCTACTGGCCGATAAATTCAGCTCCAACTTTACCCCTTTCTTCTCCTCAACCTTCCCTCTGGAAATACCATCTAATATAATTTCCCCTGCTATAACTTGGGGACAGGTTCTTAATGCTCTCTCTAAGGCCAAGAACACAGCATCAATGGACCCAGACAATATCGCAGGATGCCTTCTAAATAGAATGAAACATGACCTATCAGGGCCTCTAGAATTGCTATTTAACTATAGCCTCCAAACAGGCTTCATGCCAGGTGAATGGAGAACAGCAACAGTCATCCCTCTGCACAAAGGTGGGCCATCTACAGACCCTAGAAACTACAGACTCATAAGTCTTACTAGTCTTATATGTAAAGCCATGGAAAGAATTATCATGGAAATGATCAGTAGTGATATAGTAAACCTCCAGACACTGGACCCAACCCAGTTTGGTTTCGTCAAGGGCAGATCATGCCTACTCAACCTGGTGAACTTCTTTGAGAAGGTCACCAAAGCAATGGATGAGGGCAAAATGGTTCACACTACCTACCTTGACCTGGCCAAGGCATTTGACACAATACCCCACTCAAGCATTGTTGACAAACTTAAAAGGTTAGGTACAAATTCATATGTAACCCGGTGGCTAGCCAACTGGCTCACAGACAGAACCCAGGAAGTTAGAATTGGGGAGTCCACCTCTACAAAGAGGCCAGTCACAATTGGAGTCCCTCAGGGATCCGTCCTTGGACTGCTCATTTTTGTCATTTACTTCTCGGACGTCAAGGCCAATTTCAGTGATCTCTGGCTGACTAAATTTGCAGATGATTGCAAATTAGGAGCTGTCATTGAATCCCACACTGACAAAAATGTTCTCCAGGAGGGGCTGACACAGACAAACAACTGGTGTCAGAGCCATGGACTAAAACTAAATGCCAAGAAATGCATAATAGTATCCTTCAGGAAGACATCCACCCCTGGTAACTATAATATTGACAATACACTCTTTAAAATTGACCCAGTAGTCAGGGACTTAGGGACACACATAGATAGCAATCTAGCCTTTGACCATCACGTGTTTACAATAGTGAGGAAATTCGTCTATGTTGCACAACTTATAAACAAAGGTATGGCATCTAAGTCCAAGGAAGTTATTGTTCAACTGTATTTGGCATTCATCAGACCTATCAGTGAGTACAATGCTCCCTTTGGTATGTACCTAACCAGGCATATCCAACAACTGGAACATCCACAGAGGATACTCACTAAAAGAATACAGGGCTTAAGTAAAATGTCCTAAGCAGACCACCTCAAGGCTCTATCCCTGTATTCTGTCTCCTACAGGCTTTTGAGGGGAGATCTATGCCTGACAAACAGGGCATTGGCAGTTCCCACTCTGATGGACTTCCTGCATATCTGCAAAGCAAACAGCACCAGAATTACCCATTCTAAAGACTTAAACCTTGCCTGTGATATAAATAGGACCTACTGGAGAGACAGGTATGTATCCCAGAGATTACCTTGCCTCTAGAACAGGCTCCCATCCATGTGAAGCAGAGTTCCTCCCTAACCTAATTTAAATGCAACTTGGACAATTGGATGGGGAAATTCATCCCTGGTTTGGAACCTATGTCTCTAATGGACACAGGCAGCCTGTAAGTGGTTCATGTCCCATGCCCTAGCTTGTAAATGTTTTATCTTCCAAGCCTCTGTTTATACTTATCAAGGGTATCAGAACTTGTCAGAGATTTGGGATGTATGGCTAGGCTTAAAAAGGCCCTTGTGGTCGTTCGGCCTAGTAAACACCTATGACCCTGTGAACCAATGGATGGATGAAACTACAAACAATGGATTAAAGAATTCTTATGTAAGTGTACTTTGATACCAGAAAGTGATTTGAGTATGGAGAGAGCACAAAGAACACCCTTGGCCCCCGGATGCCCAGACAAGTAATCGTTTGCTCTGAGACATGAAGATAAAAGGTGCATATCATATCCTATCTTTATTCTGGAAGCTAGGGGGGAAATGGCAATATGAGGAAAACAGAATATTTATTGACCAAGATTACTCACCACTACAGGGAACAGAATGCAGCCTTTTACCCAGTCACGCAAATGGCCAGAGAAAAGGGAATCCACTCAAGGTTGTCACACCCCGACATCTATAAGTTATTTTGTCCTAGGGGTCCCAGAACAATGGATAACCCCAAAGAAGTGCAAAAATGGATAGAGGAGCTGCCATGA
Source organism: Protopterus annectens (assembly GCF_019279795.1). Classification (NCBI taxonomy): domain Eukaryota; kingdom Metazoa; phylum Chordata; order Ceratodontiformes; family Protopteridae; genus Protopterus; species Protopterus annectens. The sequence continues at coordinate 419,390,673 of NC_056749.1, forward strand.
CAGGCACAACAGAAACAGAGGGCTATGAGTGAATTATCAACAGCTCTTCAAGTGTGATGGTACTAGAAGCCAGCGATAACTATCAGAACAGATTTTTTTCCAATGTTTAAAAATGTCCAAGTACTTAAAGAGAGGGCAGAGATTTTATACAAGTTGAAAAAAAAGAGCAACGTGGGCAAGAGGAAAGAGAATAAACCAATACAGGCAAGTTAAGCAACTCCCATAATTTATAGGTTCATAGGTGTGTACTAGGCTAACAACCACTAGGGCCCTTATAAGCCTAGCTGTGCAACACAAATGTGACCCACAAATATGATTTATATAAGGTTATTTACTGACCACCCCTGTTCATCAGAGACATAGAAGTCAGACCAGGGGTGAATTTCCGATTACCCACCCACTGGTTGAAGTTGCACTTAAATAGGGATAAGGAGGAACACTGCTTGACATGGATGGTAAGCCTGTTCTGTAGAATGGGAATTATATGAAAAATATATCTGTCTCCCCAACATGTCCTACTTAGGTCTTTTAATCTATTAGTTCTGATAATGTTTGTTTTGTGGATGTGCAAACATTCAGCAAAACAAGGTTCAGGGATGCCTCTATACCAGGCAAAGATCACCTTTCATAAGCCTGTATGATACTGCGTAAAGAGACAGGGCTTTGAGGCAATCAGAATAGGACATTATGTTTCCTCCCTGTATTCTTTTTGCAAGGAACTTTTGTGGATGTTCCATTTGGTGCACGTGTCTAGTCAGGCATATACCAAAAGAGGAATTATACTCTATGATGGGCCTGATGAGGGCCAAGTGGTATGATCACCTCTCTGAACTTAGATGCCATCCCCTTGTTTATAAGGTGAACAACATAGAAGGATTTTCGATTTTCTTACTACCTTGCACATATGTTGGTCAAAGGCTAGGTTACTATCAACATGAGTTCCCTGATTCCTGTCTAGTGAATCAACTTTTAATGATCTTTATTGATGTTGTAGTTAACCAAGGTGGTAATCTTCCCAAAAGGTACTATAATTTTATTTATTTATTTTATTTTATTTTACATTTGTTGACTGGGCTAGTCCAACTGGATATATGCCCATTTTCAGTGGAGGCCCAGGGAGAAAAGCTACACTTACATCAAAATGTTTATAAACACAACGGTATATACAAAGGCATCGGTACATTACAAAGCTTAGGCATACATTACATTTCATAGGATTTAGCATTTGAATACGAAAAAATCCAAGTGCAAACAGTTTTGATATTCCTGATAAAATATGTCAAAGACACTATTAATTATAAAGTCACACACACAAATGTCACGCAAAAATGCTAGTGTCTAACAGCAATGGATATTCATACAAAGTATGTACAAGGACACTCTTATTATGTAAAGTCTCACCAGAAGTCCTAGTGTAAGATTGCTATGGATAATCATTTAAAATATGTACAGGACATTAGTCCGCTGTATAGTCATATTAACTTTATTATCATTAGAGAAGACACAAGATTATACTCATGAGAAGATAGGTGTTGAGGGAAGAGTTTGGTAGTTACTCTGGGTTGACACAGGGGCATAACCAGTGTGATTTAAGGTAGGGTTTTAGTTTGCTTTTAAATAGGTTAGCTGAGGCTAGGGAGGTTAGGTGATTAGGGAGGCTGTTCCAGGTTTTACCCACTGTATTAGGGAACAATGCGTCACCAGCTGAATTATTGTGTTTAGCCATTTGTACTAGTAATTTGTTAGATGAGCGTAGGGTTTTGAGATTATTATAGGGGGTGATTAGGGTACTGAGTATTGGTGTATTTGTAGGTTGATACAGGATCTTATGGACTATTGTTAGTTGGTTGAAAAGTATTAGATTTGGCAATTCTAACCAGCCTAGTTGATTCAGATTGATACAATGATGGGCCCTATATGAGGACCCAGCTGCAAATCTGGCAATATTGTTGTAGGAGGTAGACAGTTTATTCAGGCTGCTTTTATATAATTTAGTATAGATAGGAGAGGCATATAGTAGGGTGGAGATAAGGTGGGTACGGGCTATAGTTGTCTTGGCTAGTGGAGTCAGAAAGGTTTTGATTCTGTAGAGGGAACCTCATTTTTTGTTCACTGTTTTTATAGTGTTATTAATGTGAGGCTCAAATGTGAGGTTATTATCAATAAGTACCCCAAGTAGTTTTGTAGTAGGATCAGGAGATATTATTGTTCCTTTGCTCGAAGTAACAGTAAAGTTAAGTGGGGAGGCTCTATGGGTTGGGATGAATAGTATCATTTTTGTTTTTTTTAGGGTTCAATATAAGACTTCGGTGTAGAAGCCAATTTTCAACTATGCTAATGGTGTTTTGGGTTAGGGACTGAAGTTCTGATGAGGAAGTGGCTGAGCATATAAGTGTGGAGTTGTCTGCATATTGGATACAGGTAGCTTGAGGAATTACAGAATGGAGGTCATTTGTGAAGATGGAGAAGAGGAGAGGACCCAATATAGAGCCTTGAGGGACACCTATGGCAACTGGGAGGCAGGAAGATAAGGTATTTGCCCATAGTACAGCCTGTTGCCTGTTATTTAAGTAGGATTGGAACCATTGTATGGCAAGAGCATCCCATGACAGGTTTTTAAGTGTGTTTATGAGGAGGTGGTGGTTAACTATGTCAAAGGCTTTTGACAAATCAATAAAGAGGGCTGAGGATAGAGTGTCATTATTACGATTTCTATTAATGCAGTCAGTAAAGGATAAGAGAGCAGAGGTGGTGCTATGAAATGGTCTGAAGCCATGTTGGCAGGTGGCTAATAAATTATTTTCAAGTAGGTGGCTTAAAAGTTGTTTATGAATGCATTTCTCCATTACTTTTGCCAAAGGGGATAATATGGCTATGGGCCTGTAGTTGGAAAACTCTTTGGAATTACCACCTTTATGCAGGGGGATAATGTGAGAAACTTTCCAGATAGATGGGATGGTTCCTTCCGAAATAGTTCTATTAATGAGGATGGATATGGGGTAGGCTATGGTTTTTGCTGCTTTTTACAGGTATTCTGCAGGTAGTAGGTCTGCAGAAAAAGTGGTGGGTTTAAGTTTCTGAATAAGGTTATAGACAAAAGATGTGGGAACTGGTTGAAAATGAAATAGAGGGGGGGCTATAGGAAATGACAGGCGTAGAGGATGTGGAGTTAGGAGATAGTTGGTTGGCTAGGGATCGAATGGTTTCTGTGAAAAAAGTGTTTAAAAGAGTTGGCTATTTGAATGGGATTGTTGTGATCAGAGCCTAAGGGAGCAGGAATGCCTGAGCAGCCTGGGTGTAGGAGGTTATTAATGCCTAACCAGAATTTTTGAGGATTATTTTGGTGGGTTTATTGAAGCTGGCAGTAGTAGTTTCTTTTGTCAGACAATATGGCTTTTTTTGCTTAATTTCTTAGCTGTCTGAACAATAATTGTTCTGAAGGGCTTTTTGATGACCGCCAGCTGGCCCATAGTTTATTTCTTAAGAGGATTTTTTGTTTGGTAGTCTTGGTGAGCCAAGGGGCTGGTTTAGTCCTGGTTCTAGTTTTGCATGTTGGGGCATGACAATCAAGAATTGCTAAGAATTTTGAATTAAAGTATTTGACTGCATCATCTAGTGAAAGGTGTTTGAGCGGTGACCAGTCACAGGCACAAAGTTCTGTTTGAAAGCTATCAGGGTTAAAGTTTTGTTATCCCTTATTGTGCTATAAATAGTTGAGTTGGGAGTTTCAGTCTTATATCTGATAAAACAGATGAGTGCGTGGTCGCTTATATCTTCAGGGAGGGTACCTGTTTTATAAGTTTGTTGGTGACTATTAGTGAGAATCCAGTCCAGGGTGCTTTCTTTGTTATTAAGTTTATTGGTTCTGGTAGGGGATGTGATGGTTTTGAGTAAAACCATATAGGTTTATATGAGTAGAAGGCTGCTCAGATGAACAGGAATTCCAGTTTATATTAAAGTCACCCAATATTATGGTTTCTTGTAGGTAGTTGGTTGAGAGCCAACTGAGGACAGCTTCTAATGTGTTAGTATTATTGCCTGGGGGAAGGTAGATACAGATTATATATATGGATTTACATTTATTGAGTTGAATCTTGGATATAAGAATCTCTTCATTACTAGATAGTGGAGGATAATATATTTCTTGGTATTGAGTTTTAAGCCATGGCTTTGTTACCAAGTGTTTGTCAGTATTAGACCTTCCTGAAGAGTGTTCTCTTCTTGGAGGGATTTAATGACTGCTCACAGGTTGCAATCATCTGTGAATCTAGTTAGTCACAGACCCTTGACATTGGCTTTGACATCCAAAAAGTAGATGACAAAGAGGAGTGGGCCTACCCCTGTGGGACTCCACTGGTGACCGGACTCTTTGTGGAGATGGCCTCACCTATTCTAACCTCCTGTGTCCTACCAGTGAGCCAGACAACTATCCAGCGTGTTATAAAGGGGTTTATACCTGGTTCCATAAGTTTGGTGACAACAGCCGAGTGGGATATTATATCAAATGTTTTAGCCAGATCTAGGTAGGTAGTATGTACCACTTTCTCCTCATCCATTGCCTTATTGACATTTTCAACGAAGTCTACCAGATTCAGTAAGCATGACCTTCCTTTGACAAAACAAAATTGGGGTGGATCCAGTGCCTGGAGGTCTCCTCTGTCCTTGTTGATAGTTTACATGATAATTCTTTCCATGGCTTTGCAAATAAGACTAGTAAGACTGTTGGGTCTTTAATTTCTAGGATCTGTTGAGGGTCCTCCATTATGAAGGTGGAGCGACCATTACAGTCATCTATTCACATGGCACAAAGCCTGTTTAAGTCTATAGTTAAATAATGACTCCAGGGAACCTGATAAATTATATTTTAGACTATTCAAGAGGTATCTTGGGATGTTGTCAAGGCTCACTGAGGCTGTGTTCCTGGCTTTAGTCAGTGCAGATAGTACATGCTCCCAAGTTACACATGGAGGGGTTATGTTTCAGAGTATTTTTTGTGGAATGGTTGGGGTGAGAGAGGAGTGCAGGTGGCACTGAATTTGTCAGCCAACAGGTTTGCTTTATCACCAGGCTCAGTGAATGTGACCACCAGTTCAACACATTTCTGTGTGCTACCCTTGAGGTTTCTGACATAGATGTAGAAGACCTCTCAGTTGCCTATTTACATTGATAAGAGAGTTGTTATCTTTATGGGAGTTACCCTTATTGATTTTCGTCATATTGTTTTTCCTTTTGTTGTATATCCTATTTAATTTGGGATGCCACCACAGCAGTTTGTTTCTGGGGCTAGTCCAGATCTTACTTCTGGTAAGTATAGCAGTCTCTATGCAGCAACTGACATGGTTGCACAGAGTTTCTGAGAGCAATATAGCATAAACTGATGTGTTCTTGAGGTTTGTAGGGGCATTGATTGTTGACAAACCATCATTTAATAAAAGGTAATTTGCCTTGGAATAATTCCTAACTGTTACTGATTTTATTGGTCTTATAGAATTGATCTTGATTTTGAAGGAAACAGCTTTATGGTCGGACCTTACCAGGGAGGATAAGATATGGGGGTTGCAGCATTCTCTCATATTTGTGAGCAGGAGCTCCGGAATATTAGATCCTGTACTGAGTGCATTCAGTATTTAGTCAATGGTGTTTATATTTACGAAGTCCAGGAATCTCTGTGCCTGTAGAATTGAGGCTGTGTAGGATTCCTAGTCTACAGGTGAGTAATTAAAGTCTCCCATGACTAGGGTGTTTGGTTGGATGGTGTTTCCAGTAAGTCCAAGTATGGATTGTGAGATTCTTGTGACATGGGGGGTGACCTATAGCTGGCTAGGATATGCTACAGGATTTTGTCTATGGTGATCTACAAGTGTGGAACTCCAGCACATCATCCTGTTTGACCACCCTAGAGGTATGCTTGTTATTGATATATATTGCGACACCTCCATTTTTACTCCTTCTCTGTGCAGCTACTGGTCTAAATATGAGGAAGGCACCGAGACCTTGCACTACTGGGGTACTCTCTACTGCTTTAAACCATGTCTCAGTAACTGAACAGATGTCTATATTCTTGAGTGTGAGAAGGGCTTGGGGGGAGAGTATTTTTTTTTTTTAATTTAGGCTCCTGGCATTGAGCAGTAACACCTTGAGGTTCATTTTAGCTGATTTTGCTATGTCGATAGGTTTGTCAATTTGGTATTGCCTAAAAAAAGTCACTGTGGGGCTGGGTAAAGTTTTAGCCAGTATTCAAAAGCCTAGAGGTGAAAGCTGACAGATATTGAATCCCCTTAGACTAACACCATAAAGACAACCAGTTGCTGACATCAATAATTTTTTGCTCATATTGTGGCATCATCCTCCGTGATAATAATATGCTACTTGGTGCTAGGTTCATACCAGCCTGAGACATATAGTCTGAAAGCTTCTTAATGCTTCTCTTCATATAGTCCAGGAAGGTACATCTCCAACGTGGAATATGATGGAATCATACTGATACCAGTGGTGTAATGACTTGAGTGCATGTGTGAACTGGCAGATCCTCGCTCCAGGTAAACAACTAACAGTTTCCTTCTCCTTGTTCAGCCTGGTTAGAGGGGCATCAATGCATCTTATAATGAAGTTCCTTTGAAGAGAGTCCTGGGGAGCGTGTTTACTTGCCTTAGTGGCTTAGTGTTTGGGGCCACACTGAGAGTGATGGTATGTGTGGTGCTGGGTGTTGGGTTTTTTTATGAGTACCTTTGGGCTTGCTGAGACATAGCTTTGACAACAGGCAGTGTAGGTGATCTCTGCTGTTTAGGAAGATTGCTTTTAAGTGACTCAGTATACATTAGTCTAGGTGCCTACTGTGCGCTATGTGAGGTGGGTGTTGTTTGCGTGATTTTAACAACCTGATGTGTACTTGTGTGCAAGAAGTTAGCCTCCAGTGTCATTGTGTAAGTACATCTCTCATATACTGTCTCTGCTTCTTTAAGGATTAAGTGGCTGTCAGTAAACATGATAAAATTGCTACATTGTCTCAAGATGTCCATATCCACCAAGATGGTTACAAAAAACTTTGGAAATTGCATATCATAATTCAACGGCCTTAAATATCAGTAATCCTATCAGTCACCACGACAAATCAAGATGATAGAATTGTATTGTTTCAGAGGTAATTGTGACTGAAACTAATGAACATCATAAAGAAAGACAGTCTATTACCAAAATCAAAACTGATCATTTTTCATAGTATATTACAATAAGGAGGTACTTAGCACTGAAGAGACTGAACTGTGTAATGTGATTAATTTAATACTGCAGTTTCCGGGGGGTGGAATGGCTGGTGAAAGAAAATTCATTATAGATGCAAAAGACTAAGCAATGTGACTTAAGAGCCTACAACAAAAGTATTTGGGATAAAACTATTCCCAGAAGCCTGAAATGAGAAAATAATACTCAAGCTTTTCTTTTATTAATGTACATAGTTCTGATGAGAAATTTGGAATTTTGTTTTAGTTTAGTTATTTATTTTTTTTTACTATTATTTTGCCAAAATGAACAACAGCAAATTGCTACTAATTTGAAACAAAAATGTGAAATTTATAATGTTGAACACAAATAAAGTCGAGCTCCAAACTGGTGAATGTTCAAATTCGACATAATTCGAACATTCACCACACTTCCGGAAACAGTATTACTGTGACTTGCACAATAAAAAACATGTTTGCAGGGGGGCAAGCCCCCCAAAACCCCCCACACCCCCTGCTACTTAAATATACAAACTTCGGGATCGCACTATAGTGAGGGAAAGAGTACATCTCCAGATCCCCGCTATAGTGCGATCTGCATCACAGTGTCAAACCTTACAACGGCGAAAAGATAATTTGCTAGGAACATACAGTGGATATAAAAAGTGTACACACCCCTGTTAAAATGCCAGGTTTTTGTGATATAAAAAAATGAGACCACAATAAATCATTTCAAAACTTTTCCCACCTTTAATGTGTACAATTCAATTGAAAAACAAACAAATATGTTAGGGGAATAAATATAAAAAAATAAAAAAGTACAATAAGCTGGTTGCATAAGTGTGCACACCCTTAAACTAATACTTGGTTGAAGCACCTTTTGCTTTAATTACAACATTCAGTCTTCTTGGGTACACACCTGCCATCAATTAAAGAGACTCTGATTAACCCCAAATAAAGTTCAGCTGTCCTAGTAGGATTTTCCTGACATTTACTCAGTTATCTGCACAGCAAAAGCCATGGTTCACAGAGAGCTTACAAAGCATCAAAGGGATCTCATTGTTGAAAGATATCAGTCAGGAAAAGGGTACAAAAAATTTTTCACGGCATTGGATATACCATGGAACACAGTGAGGACAGTCATCAAAAAGTAAAGAAAATATGGGACAACAGTGACATTGCAAAAAACTGGACGTCCCTCCAAAATTGATGAAAAGACAAGATGAAACCTGGTCATGGAGGCTGCCAAGAGACGTACAGCAACACTGAAGGAGCTGCAGGAATTTCTGGAAAGTACTGGTTGTGTACTACATGTGATAATCTCCTGTATTCTCCATATGACTGGGCTATAGGGCAAGGTTGCAAGATGCAAGGCTTTTCTTACACAGAAAAACATCCAGCCCAGGCTAAAATTTGCAAAACAATACATCAGGTCTCCCAAAAGCATGTGGGAAAATGTGTTATGGTCTGATGAGACCAAGGTTGAACTTTTTGGCCACAATTCCAAAAGGTATGTTTGGCACAAAAACAACACTTTGAATCACTAAAAGTATCATGCTTTGGGGTTGCTTTTCTTCAGCTGGAACTGGGGTTTTAGTCAAGGTGGAGGGAATTATGAACAGTTCCAAATACCAGTCACTTTTGGCCCAAAACCTTCAGGCGTCTGCTATAAAGCTGAAGATGAAGAGGAATTTCACCTTTCAGTACAACAATGACCCCAAGCATACATCCAAATCAACAAAAGAATGGCTTCACCAGAAGAAAATTAAAGTTTTTGAATGTCCCAGTCAGAGCCCAGACCTAAATCCAATAGAAAATCTGTGGGATGATCTGAAGAGGGCTGTGCACAAGAGATGTCCTTGCAATCTGACAGATTTAGAGTGCTTTTGCAAGGAAGAGTGGGAAAATATTGCCAAGTCAAGATCTGCTATGCTGATAGACTCCTACCCAAAAAGACTGAGTGCTGTAATTAAATCAAAAGGTGCTTCAACAAAGTTTTAGTTTAAGGGTGTACACACTTATGCAACCAGCTTATTGTACGTTTTTTTATTTTTTATATTTTTCCCCTAACAGATTTGTTTTTCAATTGAATTGTACAGGTTATAGGTCACATTAAAGGTAGGAAAAGTTTTGAAATGATTTATTGTGGCCTCATTTTTTTATATCACAAAAACGTGGCATTTTAAGAGGGGTGTGTATACTTTTTATATCCACTGCATAAGGATCAAATAAAAAGAGGGGAAAACAGAATAATTGTAAATACTAGTTTTAGGCAGAAGCAAAGTGTATAAAGTCAAAAGAAACACATAAAAGACAAGTTGTATTGAGATCCTTTCAAGGCTCAGCCACCAGTAAATGGACAGATGCACTATGTATGAGTACTACATCTATTATAATGCTGGAAAATGAATATAACAGATGAAATTTTAAAACAAAAGCTATTAGCAGATTGACTTTCATGAATCTCTTAGTCATACCTCCAACAGTGCTATACTGTGCAAACCAGCATAGAAGCTTTGTGCAGTTTGGCCTGTCAAGATAAAATGTATGAAACTCAGCCTCAATGCATCTATGTTAGTATAAAGTCTTACAAGGAATAGGCACTCAAAAGGTGAAGATGGGCAGATAATTATTTAAAGTGTATACTCAATTACATCAATAATTAATCAAATTTTAAGTAGGATAAGTAAATGTCAGGCTTCATCAGTATTCACCAAGTATTCTCCAATTATATATTCTGAAAGCATGGCAAAGACATAACTCATTCATTTGTTAACCAGGTAAGACCATGAAGCAAACATTACTCTTTTAACTAAGACTACTGTCTTCTTGAGGGATTAGTTGAGTCACACAGGTTGCAAGTGGAAATATAAATAATAAAATGCAAGACTACACAATGAAGCTTGATAACAGCTCATCTCTGTAACCCTCTTTGCTAAACTGCGAGGTAGCTGTACTTAATGACGCACGCAAAGGAAAATATGAAGGCTTTAATGATCAATGCTAGGAGCCTAAAGAAGAATCTCCACTCCCTACAAGCTGTCCTCTCCCTAGAGGATACACGTGTCTGTGTAGTGACTGAGACATGGCTTAAGACTGCACAGAGCACTCTGGCTGTGCAGAGCCATAACACCTTCCACACATTTAGACCAGCTACTGCACAGGAAGGGAAAAAAAGGTGGAGGTGTCTCAATCTTTATCCCAAAGAGACTCACATCAAGGTTGGTAAAGCAGCATGATGCATCAGAGCTTCTTCATATCCAAATAATCATCAGAAAGGACTAGTACCATATATTAGCCAGCTATAAAACTCCCTCTATGGCACAGGAAAGCCACAACACCTATCTACAGGAACTGAAATCACCCAGTATTAAGCCCAATACCATTTTCCTAGGTGATCTAAACTATCCAGCTATAGACTGGGAAACCTACAACACCACTAGTGCACAAGCACACAGATTCCTGGACTCTGTCAATACAAATGCCTTGGAACAATTAGAATACCCACCAGGGGAATAACATCTAGGATCTTGTCCTTACTAATATGGAAGCATCTTGCACCACCCCTTGCATATCTTCATCACTTTTTATGTCTGACCATAAAGCAGTCTCCTTTGAAATAAAAATGAAACAAGAGATCTCTTCCACCCATGGTACCTTCAGAAATGTCTTTAAGACAAACTACTTATTTTAAGTGATACATTGTCAAGCTTCAAATCCCCACCAAACCCAGTTAACACCACTGAATACACAGAGGTGTATACCACCACCACACTATGCCAGCATGTAAACAGCTCCATAGATGCAGCTGTACCATGTAGGAAAATGTGCAGGGCAAACCCCAGAAGCAAACCCAACTGGTGGAACCATAATATCAACAAGCTGTATAATAAAAAGAAAAGAATTTTAATCAAAAGTAAGAAGAGTTAGTTCCCAGAATGTTAGAGCTCTTGTCACTAAAATAAACAAACACAGGATCTGAATAAAATCTACCAAAACCAAGCATGAGGATAAAATAGCTACCCAAGCCAAAGACAAGCACAATGAATTGTTTAATTATGTTTGTAATCTGAAAAGCACAACACAGCAATGTGCTGAGCTAACTGTGAATTATGTTACCTGTCTGGAGGCTGAAGATATAGTGAACCTACTGGATGATAAATTTAGTTCTAACTTTACCCCTCTTTCCCTCCATGTGTCCCTCAAGATATAGCTGAAACTGGCTCACCTTCAGCTATCAGACAATGCCAAGTCCTAAAAGTGCTATTAAAAACTAAAAATACTGCACTGATGGGTCCTGACAATATGCCTGGATGCATCTTAAACAGCATGAAGCATGATGTAGCCACTCCCCACTACACTGGATCAGTCTCAGCATCCATACTTTTTTTACCAATAAATGGAAAATAGCTGCAGTCATTACCCTGCATACTGGATGACCTTCCACCGACTCAGGCAATTTCAGACCCATAAATCTGACTATCTTCATATGCAAAGCCATGGAAAGATTTATCATGATCTGAAAGTAAATGCCAAAAAATGTATTAATGTACCTTTTGGGAAGTCATCTACCTCAGGGGAACTACCACAGTGACAGTACTCAACTCATTTGGCCAATCATTGAATATAATGCCTGCTTTGGCATGTATCTGTATAGACACATGCAAAAACTGGAATGCCCATGGAGATACCTTAATAAAAGGATACAAGGTGTAAAGTGTCCTACATGGACCACCTCAAAGATCTGTCAATATGCTTGGCATTATACAGACTGCTAAGAGGTGACCTGTGTCTGGCGTACAAGGCATCCTCCAGCCCATTACTGATGGATTTACTGAACATCAGTAAATCAAATGGCATTAGAAATACTTGGTCTAGGGATCTAAACCTCTTCTTCAATATCACCAGGACAGTTTGGAAGAACAGGTATATCTCACAGAGGATACCGTTGTTGGGGAACTGACTGCCCAGCCACATAAAGTTCATACCTGTCCATATCAAGAAAGAACTATGCAAGGGGAAAACAGAAAATTTACCCCAAGGACTGCCCCCTGTACCACTAATGGTCAGAGGCAGCTCCTAAATGTTTTATCCCATGAATGGGTCCCCTCAAATTATCTATGTTATGATCCCAGTTATTCTTATTAGGGGTAATATATCATTATTGACCATGGGATGGGAAGGCAAATCTATAGCCAAATGGGATAGGTCATTTCAAGTTCAAAAAGGTAAATTGGCGAGGCTTAAAATGGACCACAAGGCAGCTAGCCTAGTACTTACATATGAACCTATGAATTACTGTTTTTGGCTATTTTATTCTCACAACATTTATTTTGAATCTGTTAGTTGCCTCTTAAAGAAATTCAGTGCACATGGATACAGTAATAGTTTAAGAACCCCCAGATAAATTACAAATATCACTGTCAATTTAGAGGCTGAAGTTACTCTCCCTTAATGTTAACTGCTAGCCATGTGGTGAGATCATTAATGAGTCATATTAAAACTAGATAAGTGCAACCAACATAATTTGCACTACAAAATAATATTTTTCTCTGTTTTGTAGTATGCACTTGTGATATTACAATAGTTCAGTAAAGTACTACTGTATCATAATTCAAGAAAACCAACTGGGTAAATATATTTTTACAGGAAAAGTGACCATAAAACTGAACAGTTTATAATTATACTTATCTTTTATTAGGCAAAGCCCCCACTGCCCCCATCCTGAATGTTCTAGTTTATGAACCCTCATACTTACTACCATGTAGTAAAGGAGAAATACTTCAGTACCCCCCTCCCAAATCTTAATGTAGCATTTTCAATGACTTGATCTAAAGGCCATATGTGATGGACCATCTATCAGTAAAAATGTAATTAATTCTATATATAAATATATATATATATATATATATATATATATATTTGTGTGTGCGTGTGTAATATTTAATTTTAAAATATTTTACTTGGCTTCTGACACTCTTTTTTAGCTGTGTTATTTTCCATATGTTTTATTACAAAGCATTAATAACAATGTATATGTATGTGTGTGTATGTGTATATATATATATATATAATATTTAATACAGGCTTATGTGTGGGTCACCGATCATATCGGGCTTATTATGTGTTTGAGACATGGATGCCAAGAAGTCCATCTCGAGAGAGAAGCTGAAGAAGTAAATCTTGGCATCCATGTTACAAACATAGTACTCCATTATGATTGGACATCTGATCATAATTCTTTGTAACACATGGAGCTTTATCTGCTCCATGTACTACGAGTTACAACAAAAAAGCACTAAGTGTTTTGCCAGCTTTCAAAGCTGTAAAGCACTTAGGGAACACTGTCAGAAAGAGAGTGCAAAAAAATATCTCTCATGTTTATAGTTACCATGCCATGCCTCTCAACTGTCCAGATTTTTTGCCTCATATATTTAGCATGTTCCTCATAAAATCTGTGTTTTTTTTGACAAATCATTGAGGAGTGAAGTCACTATATAATGACCTATATTTTACTTTCAGACTTTGTATCCTTTAAAAAATGCAGGCTAACACAAATCCTGTTCTTCTATCAACTTTCTAACTTTATAAGTCAGAGACCACCTCAGGCAGCAGGCAGAAACAAATCTGTTTTTATTCTGCCACTGTTGTTTGCTGGTCAGTACTAGCAGATTTGATTGCCTACCATGAGACATGACCATAGCAAGTTAAGCAGGGGGTGCTTAACTTTTGTTAAGACTGAGTCTTACGCTATAATAGCTATTAACTGATTTGTCCTTTTCCAGATATCGGAGCACAATCACCACGGTCCATGTACTATAAAGTATTTTTCCTGGAAACTGTGACTAAGTTGGTATAAAGTTCACTTATATATAGTTGTGTTCCATATTAGTAGTTGTGACTCTTGCTCTTTAAACATACTGCAACTTTTTGTATAGAACCAGTTACTGTTCTCAGTCTAGTATACAAACAAAACAGCAAATTTTATTTTTCTGCTCAGCGTACAATCCTTGTTGTCTGTTTATGCATTTTTTGCAGGTGACAGGAAGAGATATGCTAAATCTTCAACACTTACCACTGGATTCAATAACGCCTACCTAAGTGTACACTGCTCTGAGTGAACAGACAACATAGACATAACTCACACCTTCTTCCTTCTAATTTTAGTTTTCCTACTGATATCCTTGCAGCTTTAAATACTGACAGGGATTCATAAAGGCTACCGCAAAGTGTAGACTACATGTACACTTACTGTAATCTTTCTGAGTGACTGGAAAGCACAGAAAAATGTGGTAAGAATGTTCTTGAATACACAGTGCACACTTAGTGTAGGCTTTATTGAATCTGTCCCGTAATCTGAACACAATCCAAGAAAAAAAACTTTAAACGTTAGAATTACTTGTCAAAGAATGCAGGCTCTTCAGGAGGATAGATAACAATGTTAACTAAAGAGGACTATATTAAACGGTGCAACAACTGCCTGCTGCCCACAGAGGATAGTTTACTATTTGACATAAACCCTAACAGATGAGACAGCCGTATCTACCTACATGTACATTTTATGTAAACAGCTAAGATGCATATCATAGGGAGCCCGCAGTTATCCTCATGTATAACGTGTTTTCTTCTCTGAAGAACTTAACGCACAGGCCCTTCACCAGTGGTATACTGAAATGGCATCTACACTTACTAGGTTTTCAAGATCTCACAAATCTAAAGTAAATGAAAAAAACATATAAAACAGTATTTTGAAGAATCTGCATATCTGAACTACCAAGTACTATATAAAAAAAAAACAGTAGGAGCATAATAAGCTCTCAAGGTTCACAATGTGCCATGCAAGCAATGGCAATGCACTTGTAATCAAAGATCCTTGATATGCAGAAAAAATAATAATCTCATTATGATTTTTTTAAGGAAAATGCAACTGTGACCTGCTTACCAAGGTCAAAAATATGGGTTGTGACACCTAAATAACAGAAACTGCTTGATCGTAGTAATAAAAATCAGCAAGTTATTGTTCAAATAGGTGTTAAAGAGCTTCATCGTGTATGAGATGAAATGCTTCTTTCATCTTCAACTTCAATTTTATTTTAAATGTTTTGGTACAAAGTATTGGGAAAAATATATAATTAAATGCACAAAGTACAAAAGACAATACAACTAGCATTAAAACATAAAAAATATATAAAAATAAAAGCCCAAGCTTCACATGGTAAAGCCATTAAATTAGGTTCACAAGCAGAAAGAGAGAGTGTGGAAGAGACCAGTCTGAAGGAAGAATGCACTAGCCAGTAAAATAGCAGCACAGATTTAAGTAAAATATTTTAATCACTTCAAATGGCTCTACAATTATAGCACACAATCTTTAGTATTTGATGACTGTGTCTGAAAATGGTGCCATAGACATCATTGTCTTACCATCTGTCAGGGAGAAATGTGAACGCCTGGACTATGTATTATGCAAAATAGGCTACAGCTTGGCTCCCTATGAAAAGTGTTAAACCTATAACAATGGGACTTGCAGCTACAAAAAATGAAGTAGCAAAAGGAAACTCATTGCAATGCCACTGAAGCAATGTCACACTGTAGATGCAGTGTGGGCACTATGTAGCCTCTCCCACCAACCTTTACTACTTAAACATTACCAATACTTAGATTACAGTAGCACAAAGTATGGAGAGTGCTACAAGACACAGCTGTCTTAGACTAAGTATATTTTCCCTATTTTACACATTTAGTGCCACAGTTACAAGGATCATAACTGTGATATGCCACAACATTCAGACTTTCTTAGCAGAATCTAAATTCCAGAGGAACTTAGTTGGAAAAAAGCACAAACAAAGTGAGGTTAAGCTGGCACTTGTGAATGCTTAAAATCAAAACAACAAAGTGGGCAATTGTGAACTGGTTAAGCTGGCACTTGTGAATGCTTAAAATCAAAACAACAAAGTGGGCAATCGTGAACTGGTTAAGCTGGCACTTGTGAATGCTTAAAATCAAAACAACAAAGTGGGCAATTGTGAACTGTTTAAGCTGGCACTTGTGAATGCTTAAAATCAAAACAACAAAGTGGGCAATCATGAACTGGTTAAGCTGGCACTTGTGAATGCTTAAAATCAAAACAACAAAGTGGGCAATCGTGAACTGTTTAAGCTGGCACTTGTGAATGCTTAAAATCAAAACAACAAAGTGGGCAATCGTGAACTGGTTAAGCTGGCACTTGTGAATGCTTAAAATCAAAACAACAAAGTGGGCAATCGTGAACTGTTTAAGCTGGCACTTGTGAATGCTTAAAATCAAAACAACAAAGTGGGCAATCGTGAACTATTCTTATTCCTAGATAACAATGTAATCTGTACTTTCAAATCCAAGTTCAAGGGCAGTCACTTTTTTCCACATACTGTGTGATACAGTGCTTATCTCTGTAGCAGAGTCTGTGGGAAGATTAGCGAGACATTTACCTTTCTAAAAGATTATTTCATTTCATTTCAAGGCTAGAACCTACACAAATGTGGTTACAATTTATCAGTAAGAATGAAGATGTTAACTTTATAGACTGAAATATTCATACCTTAGTCTGCCTGCTTTTACAATATGAGCATGTGCTTCTGTTTTAGTGTTAAATGGCAAAATATCTAATTTCACTACCCAGTATTATATTTCATTGTAGGGCAAATACTATTGCATAAAATATTACTCTACCGAACTGAATTTTTTTCTATTGTATTCTTCTGCAAAACTGAACTTTATTATCCAGTGAAATAAAAATATCAAGTTTAAAAGTATATGATCTTTCTTTTCCATTATTAAACATAATTATATTACTAGACAGAATGTGACCTGGTGAGACGGCACCTTATGAAACATTATGAGACAGAGAGAGAAGCTGTCACATCAATGAAATGGGCAGAAATACTATTTTCTCCAAACCATGGTGAGTATTCCTATGGGGCAAGGAGGGGGGGGGGGGCAGATGAGTTTTCCTAAGGGGAAAGAGGGTCAAGATAAGGTGAACCATCCATAACATTGTTAATTGTTGATTTTAAAATAATAGCAAAAGTTCTGGTCATCATTTTCTAAACATTTATATGGAAACTCTGGAATCTTGTAGAGGCAGGGTTTGTAGTCCAGAGAGGTCAAAAGTCTAGCAGCAAGTGGTAGAGACATACACAGACACTGACCAGAACCATTAAGTGTAAGACAACAGTGATCCAAATTGGTATAAAATTTGATATTTCCTGTAAGAACTTCTTTTTAATGTGCTAGAAGAAAGGGTGTTTGGGAAGAGGATCAGAAGCTTGACTGAAACAATCAGAACACAATGAAGTGCCAAACTATTAGTAAATACTAAAGTATCACTGTCTTAAAAGTAGCAAACTATACAAGGGAATGGTGCTTCTTTGTTCATTGTTTATTTTAACAATAGATATATTGGCAGTTAAACTTAGAACAAAGTATGGAAATAAATCCTTTAATCAAAAAGTCATTCATGAATAAGATCATTTTGTTTTCCCAAAGGATCCATATTTTCACATTTTCCTATCTCAATACTTAGATTATTTCACAAATGAACATTCTTCTCAATCTTACCTTCTTTTCTGTTTTCTTAGCAAGAACTTCTAGGGTGGTCTGCTCAACCTGGTCAGACAGAACACTGTCACTTCCTTCATGTTTATTCTCCATACCAATGACCATGGTGTTTACTGTTCAGTTCCTCTTAACTTCTACTTACCTTACTCTACCTCTCTGTACCTTAGCACTCTGAATATGTCATACCATATGCTGTCATATGTACCCTGAACCATAATCTTCTAATTAGTGGTGTTTACCTAGGAATAGGACATTCATGTATGTTTCAACTGAGAATAAATGTGCTTTTGACCAAAACACAAACTGATCATGGTGGAGAAATTGTCTTTTCCCTCAGATAATGCAATCATGGAGTAGATTACATAAGTGTATGAAGGGTTTGGTGGGCATTGTGTGTATCTAGTACTCTGAGGTTATGGTGAAGACTAGTCACTTCTTTTTTCCAAGGCACATTAACACTGGGGATGATTATATTTGGCAGATGGTTCTGGGTTTGTAACACACACACACACACACACACACACAAACACACACACACACACACACACATACACACACACACACACACACACACACACACACACACACACACACACACACACACACACACACACACACACACACACACACACAATGTCCCTAGACTCTCTCTCCAAGTTCTTAAGCACTCTGGAATCTATCAAGGTCCAACCCAATACTCTCATACTGGGTGACTTCAACTACCCTTCCATCAACTGGGAAAACTATTCAAGTACCAATGTACAGCCCCAACGCTTTCTGGAATTTATCGATTCCAATGCCCTGAACCAACTCATCCAGGAAGCAACATCCTCAACCTGGTTATCACCAACATGGGAGACCATTGCTCCACACCTATAGTCAATTTCTCTCTGGTTAAATCCAACCACAAACTGATCACCATGGAAATTTCCATCTCACCTACAACACCCACTAAGGTGACCACCCTGAAAAACTTCTCTAAAGCTGACTTTGAGCTCCTAAAAAAAGAGGTGGCTAACATCTCGGTACCCATGCCAATGGAAAATAGCTGCATGACTGCCAAATCATACACCAATGCACTGTACAAGCACGTACACAATTGCATGGTCCTTGCCATACCAAATAGAACTAAGATGCTCTCCTCCAAAAAATGAAGCCAATCTGGTGGTCCCCAGCCATCAATAAAGTCTACAACAGAAGGTAGAAGCTGTTGCAGAAATAAATGAAGTCACATGACTGAAAAACCTCCCTTATCAGTCTCAACAAAAAGCTGAGATCCCTTATCAAATCCTCTAAAGCCAGCTATGAAGGCAGAATTGCAGCTGACACCAAAAACAACCACAAAGCCTTCTATAGCTATATCAAAAACCTCCAAAGCAATAACCAGATTTGGTCTGAGTTATTGCACAATGGCACCTCCTATACTGAGCCAACAGATATAGCCAACATACTGGCCAACGGATTCAGTGCCAACTTTACCCCCCCCCCCAGTGCCCTATCACAATACCAGAAGAAAGCCTGGTGCCCACCATTTCTGCGGCACAGGTAAAAGCTGCATTGTCCAAAGTCAAGAATACAGTGTCCATGGGACCTGATAATATCCCTGGCTGCATCCTACATGAGCTACAAAATGACTGGTACCACATCTATCTGCCCTGTTTAATCACAGCCTTACCTCAGGCTATGTCCATAATGAATGACGCACTGCTACTGTCATCCCGCTCCATAAAGGGGGAGCAACTACAGACCCTGGGAACTATCACCACATTAGCCTGACAAATCTGGTATGCAAAGCTATGGGCACATCATCATGGACCTGCTTAACAAAGATATAGGTGATCTCCAAACCCTTGACCCCACACAGTTTGGCTTTTTCAAGGGGAGATCCTGCCTGCTGAACCTGTATGACTTCTTCAAGGCAGTCACCAAGGCTGCGCATGAGGGTAAGGCAGTGCATACAGCCTATCTCGACCTGGCCAAGGCCTTTGATACCATTCCCCACTCAGGTATCATTGATAAACTCACCAAACTAGGCATCAATCCTTACATCAGTAGGTGGGTTGCAAACTGGCTCACAGACAGGACCCACAGAGTGAAAGTTGCAGATTCCAAGTCAGACTGCCGACAAGTCATGAGTGGAGTCCCACAGGGCTCGGTCCTGGGCCCTCTCCTGTTTGGCATCTATTCCTCAGAAGTTCAGGCCAACACAGAAGGACTCTGGGTGATCAAGTTCAGTGATGACTGAAAGCTAGGAGTCATTATCAACTCCCCACGTGATGCAGGCATCCTACAAAAGGTCCTCTCTGAGACCAACGACTGGTGTCGGAATCATGGCCTGAAGCTTAACGCCAAAAATGCGTTATCATTCCCTATGGAAAAAAACTAATTTCCCATGAATTACCACATTCATGGGAGCCCAATGAACACTGAAGGGGCCATAAGAGATCTGGGAACCCAGGTCAACAGCCACCTCAACTTCGACCACCACATTGCCACTGTGGTCAGAAAGTCCTTCTATGTGGCACATCTTATAACCAAAGATTTTGCATCCAGGAAGAAAGAGGTCATCAACCCTCTCTACTCATCCCTCATTAGACCAGTCATCGAATATAACGCCTTGTTTGGCATGTACCTGACCAGACACCTACAACAGCTGGAGAGACCACAAAAGTACCTCACAAAAAGAATCCTAGGCCTTAAACACATGTCCTAAATGGACAGACTCAAGAAACTTCAGCTGTTCTCCGTCTCTTATCATCTACTTAGAGGTGATCTCTGCTTAACTTACAAAGCCATGTCTGACCCAGCCCTGCTTGAAATGCTACACCTAAAGAAATCCCAATCCCCCAGTGCCACATGCTCCAGAGATCGCAACTTCATTCCCACAATTAACAGAACATGCTGGAGAGACAAGTTAATCTCCCAAAGACTACCCATACTCTGGAATAACCTTCCCAGTCATGTCAAGCAGAGCACCTTGCTGGCCCTGTTCAAGAGAAATCTTGACGAGTGGATGGGTAACAGAAAGTTCACCCCAGGGATCACTCCAGTTGCCCTATTGGATAGGGGCACTGCAAACTATCAATGGGTGGCACGGTGCCTGGGCAATTTTTTGGGGCTAGGCTTGTAAAGGCTCCAAGGCCATTAGCCTAGTATGCACCTATGAATCTATGAACACACACACACACACACACACACACACACACACACACACACACACACACACACACACCACATATAACATTTAATTTTGGCTATTTTGTATCTTAGTAAATCTAATAATGTGTTGTTAATGCTGTTGTTTTCAAAGAACACAATTAAAATGTTCAGTAAAACAGATGGAACTTTATTAAATATAACTGAAATTAAAAACAGTTAGGTCTTATTTGGATCCAAAGCACCTTACTGATGGAGTGATCACCAATTTTCCTCACATTAGAAACTACTGAATGAAAGATTCATACAATGGAAGCATACGTTGCAATGTCCTCATGTTGAAGTACCACATGTACATCAAAAAAAATCACATAACAAAGACATCAAATAAAACAATGAAAAAAGCACCAACTTAAACATTTTTCCAACTGCCACTTGTATATACTAACTCCTAGATTACAGAAACATGGAGAAAGGAAAACAGCTGGTAGTCCTATGCTTGCACAATCTCAGATTTGGCCAGTTAGAAACTACAGATGTGCTATTCAGTAACCAGAACACCTGGTCATCAGCAGCAGGTGCATTATTCACTTAAAAGGAATGTAAGTGAGTGCTCACAATGAAGTGTCTTGTTCCTCATTATTAGATACCAGATAGTGATTGTTTAAACATGGTTCCACATGAAAAATCCTGGCAACATTTTCTAAATTAAAAGGGCCTGTCATTTTCTTAAACAAATATAACATAAATAATGGAATATTATCTGGACCAGCACCAGACTTTGATTTATGTTAATTTAGCAATTAAGCTTTCTTATATCATGATATGCTTACATGCATAACATAAACATAATCAGCTTTAATGCTAATTTTACCAAATATGGATAAAACATAGGTACGTGGTTTTTGCTAATTAAATAACATATATTCAATCTTTACCTGAAATAATTTTTTTTAATTATTTTCATTGAATTTAGTTAATTATGGATAGATTTAATAAATAATGTAATATACTAATATTGAGAAATCTGAGCAAAAACTTGGGCCCCGATTCTAAAAGACTTGCTCTCAGTGTAAATGACCACTTACACTGAGAGCAAGTGTTTTGGAATCTGCTCCCTGTAGTAAACCTGTTCATAGATAGGCCTTATATCAAAGTAAGTCACTTAGACTGAGACCACTCTTTCGGAATCAGGGTAGACTTACACTGAGAACAACTCTTTTGGAATCTGGCCCAGATTCTCCATCCATAAAAAAACTAATTAAAATCTATATCTTTTGTTGTTTCAGAAGAGAGATAAGTGCTCTCATATAAATTCATACTTCACCAGACATTTCTGTGACCAGCTGGGGTTCGTTATGTAACAAGACTATTAACTAATTAATTAATTAACTAGACAAAAGCAGTGCTTCACAGGTCTTTTTCTCAGAAAAGACATTGTAGAAATATTCTCATTTAAACCTGGTGCATCGCATGCCTGGAGCAATGCTTAGAAGTAAAGGTCTCTCAACTTGAATAATGTTTTAGAGAAATGCTTGCAGCAGGTAAAGCATGATTATTATCCAAAGTGAATTTCTATGACTTGGAAAGAAAACTGCATTCATAATGCAGTGATCAGCTGTGGATGTAGACAGCGCACATTTCAACCTGTTTGTTCCAAGTAATGCTCTGACTCGTTTAGAGACATTTGGAGACATTCTCAACAAACAGAAGTTTGATGTGCCTCCCTGATTTGTATTTGCCATGGTGTATTTCTTATGCTTGTATCATGACCATTTATTTACTCAAATGCTTGCACTCAGTCATACACGGTACTTTGAAATAAATAATGACAGTTTAGTGCTAGCAGAAAAATATATAAATACCTGGGGTGTACTTCCTGGTGTGTTTTTTTTATTCACTTACTACAAACTAACATCTACACAAATATCTGTTTTCACTCATTGACATATGGTTATCATTATTATTTTACAAGTATCCCAGCAGATGTGTTCATAGTTTCACAATCTGGTGATTACACCTACATCTGGTTTCCATTACAAGGCACTGAGTTGATGAATATGAAGTACTTTAGCTGCATTTAATTTTCAGGTGGGACATAAACCAGAACCATTTGAACAAGATATAGCAAGCACTGTGCTTTTGGCAAGACTGTAAGTGATAGACAGAAAATGGATATGAATTAGTGAATCTCTGACAAAATCCTGCTGTCATTGTTCTGGTGGCTGTAAAACAGCTGTAAACAGGAGACTGTGCAGCAAGCGTGCATGTTTTGTTGGACATAATCATTACTGGTTACAACATGACAATGGAATTCACATTCATATCACTTATGACCCTCTAGGGATGCATTTATTTCTCCTGATGTATACTGTTTTGTTAAACTAATGCAAATGCATGACAACTTTGTAATGGAATAGAGTATAATATGTCCTTCTTCAGAGAATCTTGTACCACTGAAGTATACCATACTACAACATTTTAGTCTCATATATTCTAATTTAAATCATTATCATTTCTACCAGTTCAAAATCACTTACAATGAATAGTTTTCACTTACAATTAATACTCTTTACTTGCCTAAAGGGTCATACAGTGATTTGAATGTAAATTCCATTTTCAAGTTATAACCAAAAATGATTGCTTTCAGCAATAAAAACAAAAATCTGGTTATTTTACACATGTGGCAGGAACTCTCCACTACTTTATAGTGTATATAAGAAATGTTGCCAGTCATTTACTGTGGCACCAAAGGTAATTATCTTTTTTCAGATGCACCTTAGAGATCAGTATACGATATATGTAATCTCAAAAAGTCAGGAAACATCAATACAGCATTTTCAAAAAAACTCAGTTGATAATTAGTACAGCCCGTTGGCTGCAAACAACATTTTGTTATAACAACAAAATAGACGAAGGTCGTTTTATACACACACCAGGAATTTGGGGCAACCGATAGTACTGGCAATGAAGGAATGCAGGATTGAAGGGTATGTTTACTGGAAGTGAAGATGGGTAATGTTAACTTATGATATAATATTTATGATGAGATGTTAAACAGATGGTGCAGGTGGTAAATTATCTCATTCATTCATTCATTATCTGATAACTATTTTATCCAATTCAGGGTCAGGGTGATTTAGAGCCACTAAAAGAATCACAGGCCTAAAGCAGATGCCATATGCTGACTGTCTAAAAAAACTCCAGCTGTACTCTGTGGCATACCGTCTACTTAGAGGCGATCTCTGCTTAACATACAAGGCCATGTCAAACCCTGAGCTGTTGGACATGCTCCACTTAAAGAAATCCCAATCCCTCAGAGCCACACACTCCAGGGATCTAAACCATGTCATCACAATGAACAAAACATGCAGGAGGGTTAGGTTCCTGACCCAGAGACTCCCCATACTCTGGAATAGACTGCCCATACATGTCAAGCAGAGCACCTCCTTCGCCCTCTTCAAAAGGAACCTTGATAATTGGATGGGAGAAAGGAAGTTCACCCCGGGGATCATGTCAGTCACCCTGCTAGACAGGGGTCCAGAGAAGTAAATATTGTGGGAAGAAATATCCAGGGAATTGTTATGGCTAGGCTTGTATAAGCCCTAGGGCCGATAGCCTAGTACCAACCTATGAACCTATCTTAGGAGGCCAAGGACAAGAAGAAGATGATTAATCCTGGAAGGATGCCACTACATTTCCGGATGCACACACACCTAAGCAAATAGCAATCACACCCATATGCAATTCAGATGAACATCAATTCACCTACCTGCACACCAATGGGATGTGGGAAAAACAAGAGCTACTACTGAAAGCCCTCATGATTACAGGGAAAACATGTAAATGCTAGACAGAAAGCACCCCAGATTAAACCATACTGGAGAACCAAGGAGTGTGAAGCAGCAATTTGAATTGCTGTCTCACTGTGTCCTCTTGGTAAAACAATTGACTCCTATAAAGGCATTGCCATGTCTTAAGATAAGCTCAGAACTTTCCTCAGACATATCAGTGAACTTTCTGCATTTACTAAACATTATCAGATATAATTTCAGAAAGCTAGTGCATCTAGTCAAATTAATCAATTTAGGAAATAAAAAAATAATCAAAAATTACTGGCTTATCTAAAAAATAACAGAAGATTATAGGGTTGCCTACATTTGACGTATCCCATTTTCAAATTCTGTTCATGAGGAAAAACAGCTGTAAATGTCAGATTACACCCTCCTTTAGTGATGGTTATCACAATGGGATGTTAAGGATTTAAAAAAGAATACAGCTTTCAAGGGTTTTCTTATATATATATATATATATATATATATATATATATATATATATATGTATAGCAAAATGCATTCAAGTTTCAGTTGATATTATAATCTAAGATTTACAGAGCTCCCTAAAACTACTGTTTGTGAAAAAAAACTAGGCATGATATATACATACATTAAAGGATGCTAAAGGAATATTTTCTTTCATACTGTATGTAAAAACTCTATCTGATGGATTTAAATTCCAAACAGTCTGCTAATATTCCATTTGGCAGGTGGTATGTAACTCCAGTGTTATAAGTAAATGGAGGATGGGTCTGGTTGAATAAAATAAACACTAGGAACTTCAGAATGCCCAGTGTTGCACATGGATTTGATAAAATAAACCAATACATTTGACTAGATTATCTGTTATCAAATGGGCGGCCACGGTGGTGCAGTGGTTAGCATTGCCACCTCACAGCAAAAGGTTCTCTGGTTTGATTCTTGGCTGGGGTGCCTTCTGTGCAGAGTCTGCATGTCCTCCCTGTGGTCGCGTGGGTTTCCTCCCACATCCCAAAGACATGCAGTAGGTGGATTGGACACTCTAAATTGGCCATAGGTGTGAGTGTGTGCATTTGTGTGCCTTCTGTGGAAGGTTGGGCACCGAGCTGGCAACTCGACACTGTAAAACTCCACTGCCAATCATGAGCAGACAGGTGATCCACTGTGACAACCCCTAACTGGGAAAAGCTGAAAGAAGAAGAAAGAAGATCTGTTATCAGATAAATGCTGGGAAGCAGTCAGCTCATCACTTCCTTGACCCAGTGCAAACCAATATTTTTAGAGAAGTATATTCAATTTAGTGGTTTGCATTTAGGAGTTGCATTATTTTTTCTATTGCTTTAGAATAAATAACAGACCTTCTCCTAGCAACAGCTGTTATGGTGACTGTTTTGTGGTCTTATCGCATTTGCTTTTCTGGCAAGATATGACGAAAAACAAAATGATTCATACATAAGGAACAAATATGATATTTAAGAAACATGCCCCACCACAGGTAACCTTTGGCAGACAAAGCACGAATGCTTCATCTTCAATTGCTCAAGGTTCCACCAGTCAAAGGATGGAGTTCTTCCACTTGAAACCATTGTCAGAGACTTGTGCCAGCAGTAATTCCATTCTTTGAGTTGGTGCAACTGTGGAGTTTGCATATACTGGGGGTGTGGGTGGCTTACCCCCATGCAAAAAATACTTTAAAAAAGTGTTTTTCAGCAGTTTTTTCTTTTTTCGGTGAATGCAGTTTGGGGATTCTGATCCTCTGTGCATTCACTTTCGTTCAGCCATAGTGGAAGCATCAGCCACTCACAGAGTCAATCTTTGAACAAATCTCAATAAAAGTTTTATTTAAGGAAAACACAATACAGCACTAGGAAGCAGCAGGACCAAAATTCCAATCCAATGTGACTTAAAAACAATAAAAAATAAGGAGACCAGACTACGAATCTTGAGAAGTACTTTATTAAAGCTTAACTTCAATCACCGCATTTTTGCCCATATCACTCGACTTCAACAGGTAACACAATCCCATTCAACATTCCCATTTAAATACCCTCTGGATCATCCAATTATCCAATCAACAATTTTATTACGTAACAGTCATATTTAAAAATATATATATAAATAAAAAATAGATATTTATTTAAGAAACTTGTAAAATTATACCATTATTATACTTCTGCTTGGTTTATTTTTTGTCACTTTACTTCTGCTTAGTAAAGTTTCATTTAAGTTAACAATTATTTTCAGAATTAGCCAGAAGCACCCGTTTTGAAAGTCTTGCAAACCCTAAATAAAATGTTTTCTTCTGGAGCATATGCGCATTACAGTTGTCCTACAGTAGTTTCACTTTTTTCCACTGCAAATTTCTACCTACAAGTCAGCGAAAGCATTTCCATTAGCCTGTCCCGTAAAATAAAATGCTTCACAAGAGTTATGATCTATTTGCTTTAGCAGGAGTAGGTTCAAGGTTCAAAGAATGAACAGATGACACATCCTGAGCAGAATTTTGTTCAAAAGATGGTTTTCTTTTAACTAGTCCAGAGGCTGCCTCTTATGAAAGTGATAATAATGTATCTTACAGTGTTTGAAGAAACAGTTGTTAGCACTGCTAGACGTTATGGCAATAAAATATGTCAAGAAATATCGAAATTCTATCTTAAACATTTTCAGATATAGATTTTCATACCCACAGCATGGACTGGATACTTTACCAGAATATTTTCTTTATCACATTACAATACTGCTCAAAATACAATACATTATTTGATTATATATATTTAAAAGTAAATTACTATCCAAAAAATAATTTGTATCACTTTACATTATAAAACTATAACAACAAAGGAGAGGGATCATTCAATTACAAGCGCACAAAACACACACACACACACACACACACACACACACACACACACACACACACACACACACACACACACACACATGATGCTTGTGTACACTTAGATGAACATGAACACAGACATCTGTGCCTACATATACACAGGACCATTTACAGGGATTATAGACTAGTACAGCTACAAGACAACACACGTCTACAAGGCAATCGAAATACATAGTGAAAGGGGGGAGTACTTGCTTTCCAGTATACTGACAGTTATGTGATAAATAATGCACAAGACACTGGTATGTTAAATGAGGTTGTTTTGGGGAAAGAAGTCTCCTTACTGCAAGAAGCAATGACCTCTCATTTGAAATACTAAGGAAGATGTATAGGAACAAGGCTCCCCCACCCCAAATGGAGACATGAGAGTTTTTTCCACTACAATTAACATTTGAATCCCACTTTGAAAACTGTGTTTTCAGTGAAGTAGTATCCTGGTATTACTGTTTCACTTATACAGCTAAAATGTATTTGAAATCAACTGTACAACTGAAAAAGCACATGAAAACAGTAGTGGTTAGAGACAGGTCCTTACTTAATGCAAACAATTCTAATTTTTTTTTACTGACAAATATGACTAAATGTCCAACTCTATCAAGAGATGTCAAATTTTTTTGCAAACTGTAACTTCAGGTCTGCTTTATATATAATAAACATGCTACCCACTCCAACACTTAAAATGACAAGCCATTTGGTAGTACTCACATTGGAAATCAAGACCATAACAGGGTAATTAGAGACTGCTGAAAGATAGTTGTTTGATGTACACAAAACAGATGGAAAGAAAAGCAAAGAAAATTAATTTTAATTTGTTCATGCTATTGACTTTTGTAGTGTAAATGTCATGGTATTCCTGCAGCTTATGTTTGAGTACATGTAACTACCTATACAATAGCAAATTACTTCTATCATAAATATACATCTCATAATACATAGCTCAAAACATGATGGGAAATATAAGAAATTTAAAGCAATTCCAACAGCAACCAGGTACCTCGGTAAGAAACACAATATTAATCCAAGTGAAAAAACTGAACAGAGGTAAGGCTCCAGGCTTTCAAAATAATTTTATTGTCAAGTACACAAGCACTTTCACCACAAGGCTTATTCAGGTGTATATAACAACACACACACACACACACACCTGCCTTTATACCAACAGTTACTTAATCACATGGTTAAGGAATATATCTCTTAAAGGCATAAAAACTGTTACATGAAATAAAATATATATATATAAAATGAATATATAAAAAAGACATATACATAAAAATATATATTCATACCTAGCAACATAGTAAAAATATATATAAAAGCTTGTATGTATTTATAAGCCATAAAAATATGACCCAAAACTGAAAAAGCACATGAAAACAGTAGTGGTAAGAGACAGGTCCTTACTTAATGCAAACAATTCTAATTTTTTTTCACTGGCAAATATGACTAAATGTCCAACTCTATCAAGATGTCATTTTTTTTGCAAACTGTAACTTCAGGTCTGTTTTAATATATAATAAACATGCTACCCACTCCAGCACTTAAAATGACAAGCCATTTGGTAGTACTCACATTGGAAATCAAGACCATAACAGGGTAATTAGAGACTGCTGAAAGATAGTTGTTTGATGTACACAAAACAGATGGAAAGAAAAGCAAAGAAAATTAATTTTAATTTGTTCATGCTATTGACTTTTGTAGTGTAAATGTCATAGTATTCCCGCAGTTTATGTTTGAGTACATGTAACTACCTATACAATAGCAAATTACTTGTATCATAAATATCCATCTCATAATACATAGCTCAAAACATGATGGGAAATATATATATACTACTACAAACTAATTCAGACTATCAGCTCTAAACATAAGTGCATACTGACAAACATTTTCCAATTACAATTAGCAAAGGTCAGGATAGTGGAAACATTCATATTTTCAGTATTGTTTGACATCATTAGTGTACAACAAATTAATTTATGACCCAAGAAAAAACAGTCAAGCAGTTATTGCTAATCACACTTACTTGCCTTACAGAAAGAAATTACTAAAGAAGAAAGATATGAAAAACTATTGCTTTGAGAAGAAAATAAAAAAACACACACACACACACACACACACACACACACACACACACACACACACACACACACATATATATATATATATAGATCTACTTTGGAAGCTTAAACTTTCAAACTTCAAACTTCATATGATTGACACCATAACATTAAAGTTTTGAAAGTTTGAAACCTTGATAAAAAAAAAAATAAAAACAAAAAAATTTTTTTTTACATTTACGCAGGGGCATGCCCAACCCTCCTACACTCCCTGCTAATTAAAAATACCACCTCCGAGATTGCAGTACAGTGAAGAGAAAGGCAAATTTCCTGTACTGCACTGTATGGCGATCTCAATTTAATCCGATGAAAGTTTCAAAACCTTGATCTTATGCCTCGACCATATGAATTTCGAAGTTTTGAAACTTTGAGTTTCCAAAGTAGATATATATATATATATATATATATATATATATATATATATATATATATATATATATATATATATATATATATATATATATATATATATATATATATATATAATTTATGTATTGTTTATTTATTTTAATTTGTTTACCGGGAAGCCCGACAGTCATGGATCCCATTTTCAGTGGAGGCCCTAGGAGAAAAGCTCCACAAAAATTGGTACAGCAAATACAGTAAATACAATACACATGTTAATAGAGTACAGAGTTAAAAAGTTAATAAGGTACAGTTTCAAGGCCAAGAAAGGAGCAAAAGTAAATATACTATAAGGAGCGCAGTGTGTTGCAATAAACAATAGAGTTGAAAGGACATTTTGTTCAGTCATTTGGTTACATTCATCAGTGGCTAGTACAGTAAACTCACATTGATTAATTAAGAATATAGAAAGGAGTTGTTGCAAGCTTTCATAAAATGTTAAGGTATGATATGATCTAATTAAATGAAGCTACCCAGGGACAGAACAACTGAACATAATCAAGAACTAAATAAATGGGACCGGAGGAGTTTTTTGAAATTATTATTTTTCAGTGGTCCTAATATCTACATGGATGGTATTCCATGCTCTTGTAACAGAAATGGAAAACAAGTAGGTATATATACACACACACACACACACACACACATATATATATATATATATATATATATATATATATATATATATATATATATATATAGATGGGTCTTCTTCAGAATGTCGACCATTCAGAATGCCAACTTTCATATGGCCGACACCATATGATCGAAATTCCGAAAGACCGACATCCTGAAATAGCACCATTTACCTACCTGTAAACACAGTAAAATAAGCAAGCCCCCCTGCACCCCCCACACCCCCTGCTCCTTAAATATTCTCACTCCAAAATTGCACTACAGTGCAGGAAATGAGAATCTCCCAGTCCCGCACTGTAGCGGGATCTCTGCTATCATCTGTCGGCCTTTCAAATGTTTGCTCATACAATGTCAGCCATATGAGTTTCGAACATTTGAAAGTTCAAACAAATGAAGGGCTCATATGTATGTATATATATATATATATATATATATATATATATATATATATATATAAATATATATATATATATATATATATATTTGTCAATATCTCTTTAATTGATTGCATCTGGTGAAAATCTCCAAGTCGTCGACTGGTGTGCTAGCTTGACAATACAAAACAAGAACTACAGCCACAAATCGAATTAATTCTTGCTTTAATAACAAAAAGACTCTTATCTAGCACCTCGGCTCAAAAGCCTTCAAAGGAGTAAAAACAGATAAAACACTCCTCTTTTTATACACAGTTCAATAAGTCAATTATTCAATTAATCATATACTTCCAGTCAAGGTCCTTATAAGACCTTTAGGTTCTAAAGTATTGTATTTAAGAATATACACTGCTTCTTTACACAGTAATTTGTATTTCAGATCTACTTTTTCACCACTTTGTATTTTTATCTGTTCTAGAAATGATCCTTTTAACAAAGTAGCATTCCCCCCCCCCCATGAAATTTTTAAAATGTAAACCTAATGGACTATTTTCAGGGCTATTTTTTATGTCCCTAACATGCTCCTGAAGATGCTTCTTAAAGGCATGTTGACCTTTCACAATATAGAATTTTTCACAAGGACATTTCAACACATATACTATTGTCTCAGTATTAGTCAAATCTACACACTGGTTTATAATACAAATTATTAATTTTAGAAAAATGTTTAACCACCAAAGAACAAATGGAACATTTTCTACACTTATAAGTACCCACTTCATTACCTACATAAGATTTCATCCTAGGTGGGGGAAAAACAAATGTATTATGTACTACAAAACTGGCAATACTTCTACCCGTCTTGTAAGAAATAAGGGGAAACTTATTAATCTTGCCACTTAACTCTTTATCAGAAAGTAATAAAGGCCAATAATGTCTTAACAAATATGCTATTTGCTGACTTAATACATTATATGTAGTGACAAAATAAATATTACTACATGCCTCTCCATTCTTATTACCACAACCATTAATATCACTATAACATTTAGTCTCCCTATTTATATTCTTATTTTTATTTATATTCTTAAATTAATATTGAATATGCCTTTTCTTTGTTCCAGTTACAGACTGTTGCCTATCCATCCAAACTTTACATAAGGACTTCTCAACTTGAACTTTATTATAATCCCTATTAATAAACATCTTATAAGTTTCAATTGCTTCCCTTAAAAAATCAGAATCCTGACTGCATATTCAATTCAGTCTAAGAAACTCTGTATATGGTAATGCTTCCATTAAATGTCTAGGGTGACAGCTAGAACCATATAAGAATATATTACTTATTCTGTTGCAAATTAGCAACAAACCCATTAACTTCATCCATACCACCCTTACACAAAAAAAGCAAATCATCGATATAACAAAAATATTTTACAACATATTTGCCAAAAAATGCATGTTTATATAAATATTCCAACTCATATTTAGCCATCACTATATTGGCATACATTGGGGCAAAATGTGCCCCCATTGCTGTGCCCTGTATTTGGCGGTAAATCTCTCAATTAAACTAAAAAAAAAATTGTTCTTTAAATAAAATAAAGTCAACTGTATAAAAAGCTAGACTAAGGTGAATCTCCCAAAAAATAATATAATGCCTCAATTCCATGTGTATGTTGTATATTAGTATATAAGCTGATCGCATATCACATGATACGTGTGAGCTAGTACATATCATTCCCCCAAGATAGAGATAAAATCCTTTCAAAAAAGTCTTGTGAATCTTTAATGTTGGAAGAAAACTTTTGCACTAAAAGGAATCATTGGTTATGCAAAACAATGCCCATATTATGTAAGAAATATCTATGAGCAGCTACAATTGGGCAACCTATAAGTTTATCCAGACCTTTGTGTAGTTTTGGCAAGCAGTAAAAGGTAGCCAAGTGTCAATTACCTACACTAAATTTTTTAACAATATAATTTTTCTCAAAATATCGTAATCTATACCCTTTCTGTAACCATAATTGATATTCACTAATAGCTTTATCATAGATTTCTACATTACTACTAGAATGGACATTATTATGTTTTAAATGTTCATAACACATGCTTGCATACTGCATGCAATTCATAACCACAATTTGGCCACCTTTATCCGCAGGTTTAATAACCAAATTTTTATCTTTACTTAAATTTAACAAAGTTCACCATTCTTGCTTGGTCGTATTGTAGCTGCATGTACTTCCATCCAAATCCTGACAAATGTCCAACCTCAAAATTAAAGACAGCAGAAGAATTTTTAACAGTACAATTGTTAAAAGGTGGCATAAAAGTACTTTTACCAACTACACCATTCGTATCTAATAAACAATACACATTATTACACATTTCTTCACTTTCAGTGCAACATGAATAAAAACTTTCCTCAGCTGAAACAGAAGCATCAAACACATTTTCCTCTACCATATCTGTGTCACTATTGCCCACATTCTCATTAAAAAAACAAAATAAATAAAGCTTACAAATCAATTTAAGTATATAAGATCCAGGTAACACAGTTGGAACATATTTTAATCCATGTTCTAAAATATTAACAGTTTCATTAGTTAAGCTATTTCCTGATATACTAACCACAAAACTTGTTAAACACATTAAACACATTGCAATCTACCTTTTTTAGCATTGTTTCTAAAATGTCCATTTGTTCTTTCATTCTGGTATCTCTGTCCATTTCTAGTCCTCCTTCAATTAACCTGCCCCAAAAATTCTTCTCTTTGTTCATTACTCCGAAACCTTCTACTGAAGTTCTTGGAATCTTGCACTACAGGTAAGGAAGGAAACCCACCGTCTTCACTTTCTCATTCAGTCACATAATCACCGCCTTCCAAAGACACAAAACCAACAGTACCTGTCTTCCTCGTACCCGAAATATCACGAGAATTAAAATTATTCCTGCGATTTTTGAACTTCCATAAGAAAGCTCTATCATTTTTAAAATCTCTTAAGTCCGGTTTCAGTTTTTGTGTCTTCCGATCCACCAGTTCACCCTCATACTGTTTGAGTTTGTCTCTAATATCAGCAAAACAAATGTCAAGCCAAGACATATGTTTTTCTACTGATGGTTTATATGTTCTAGCTTGACAATGCCTTGGTAGGGGGATTGTGCAATCTTGGAGTTAGTATATATAATTGGCAGGGGTTGTGGAAATGTCACAAAAAACAATCTTCTTTGTCAACCTTTTGTGGTCAACATTTCAGGGGTCAATGTATGGGCTACTTGAATAATGTGAATAGACCCATATATATATATATATATATATATATATATATATATATATATATATATATATATATATATATATATATATATCTATATATATATATATATATATATATATATGTACACACACACACACACACACACACACTCACACACACACGTGCGCACACACATATTTATATATAAATACACACACATAACACACACACACACACACACACACACACACACATATATATATATATATATATATATATATATATATATATATAAATAACATGTTGGTAGAAAAGGCATAATGTCCTTTTAAAATGTATAAGGTACCTGTAAGTGCACTGAAATGTGAAGCATAAGAATATTTTCCCAGCAATAAGATTTTCACTGATAATTATGGTTACATATAAGGAGGCTGCTTAAAAACAGAAAACCAGGAAGTTAGTTCCTCACCTAGCGAATCACTGTGAAGGAAAGCATTTCTAACATGGAGTAGAAAAGCCCACTTGGGGCTAACCTGCGAATCTGCCTTGTGTTCAAGTATTTTCTTACACAGCTGGAAGCAAGGCCTGACAGATGCCTGCACCCTTGTACATTTGGTAAAAAAAAAAACAACCTGTACCCTGGAGGGATTGTAGTAAGCTGTGGTGGTACAGCAGTAGCATTGTTGCCTCACAGCAAGAGGTTCTCTTGTTCGATTCTCTGCTGGAGTGCCTTCTGTGTGGAACCTGCATGTCCTCCCCATGGTCAAGTGATGTCCGAAAGACATGCGTGAATGGGCGTGCCTTCGCTGAAGGTTGGGCGTCAGGTTGGAAACTTGGCACCATAAAAATCAACTGCCAATCATTAGTGGACTGGAGTTCCGCTGTGGTGACCCCTAACCGGGAAAAGCCGAAAAGACAAACAACAACCCTGGAGGGATTGTGTGCACCATGAAAATTTGGTGAAAGCAATCTAAGCTACCAATCACTTTTATTTGACACTTGCAAGCAAAGTGGGCTATTGTTTTAAGCATCATACCTGATTTGTAAAAGTAAAGCTGTGTTTTTATATATGTCCTGCCTGCAGTGTCCATTTGCCCTTATAATGGTGGTACGGGCATTTGTAGTTGGCCAGAGACTTGCCAGTTTTCAAATCCTCATAGTATTTCTTCTCCAAGCACAAATGTGTGGGCTACTAAATTCCCTGCATCAGCGTGATTGTTGTGGTCCTGGACTGCTAAGTGCTAACCACAACTATGGAAGAATTATTAAACAAACCTCTGTTATTTGCAGATGTGGAATGGCCAAAGGTTGGTACAGTTACAGCAACAACTATTTATTGTGGCCATTGTAGTGGCCAACCCCATAAATGTGCCACCTGTGAGGAAACTAACCAGGTAGGATGAACTAGAGTCATACCTGGTAGTGTTCTAGACTATGCCACCACTGAAAACTGGAAGTGAACAGACTGGATTAAAGTTTTGCCATCTCAGATGACAGAAGAGGAACTGAAAAATGTTCATGGACAATGAACTGATTACACAGAGTATAATCACTGAAGTGCAAACAATAACATTTCCTAACTGGGCTTTTGTTAGAAATATTGGCAGTAAACTGGTTTTAAATATAGGAAAATTGATACTGCAAAAAAATGAAATAATGCTTAAAATGAATTATTTCCTTCTAAA